>NW_006159585.1:3770204-3772247 GCF_000334495.1 Tupaia belangeri chinensis | reverse complement strand
TATATATATATATACATATATATATCCAAATGTGAAATGCATTCTCCCTTGTCCAAACAATTCTACTTTTCAGAATTTAACTTATAAGTTGTTCACTGAAATGTAGGACTTTTTCTTTTTCCCTTTTTAGATAGGTCTTGCTGTTGCAATCCTCCTGCCTCAGCCTTCCAGCTGGAACTACAGGCATTGTGCCACCATATCCAGCTCTTCTTCATTTATATATTTATTTGTAAAGCTTATTTATTTCTATCTTCCTTAAGAGAGATAGACACATAGACAGTGAGACAGGTAGCCCTGGCAAGGTCTTCATCCTACAGTCCATTTTCAGTCACAGTCAGCCTGGAACACAAGTTCATGTGCCCGTTATAAATACAGAGGCCCCAGGACTCCCCCAGGGGCTTCCCATGTGGATTCAGCATTGCAGTGCTTTGAGTTACTACTGCACCACTGGCTGTCTTCCCTGATCTTTTCTAGACAGGTTCTTGCTGTGGTTTCTTTTGGGATACAACATGGAATTTTACTAGTTGAAGAGTCCAAGTATGAAGACCAGGAAACACTAGTCTAATCTTACCTTCTTGTGTGTTACTAAGAGAATGAGGCAGAGTAATTTAAAGAACTTGACTTTTACTCAGTAACCAGTGAATAGCATCTGGACCTGGATAAGGCTTCTAAAATGATGGTGGTTCTATAACAACATTATGGTGGAGATTTTTTTTTTACTTTGATGCCAGGTGGGTAAGAACATGTTAATAAAGTCTGCTTAATAAAGAGAAGAAAAAAAAAAAAAACTTACAATCAAGTCAGAAACTATGACTTGTCTGATTTGAACAAAATAACAAATAAATCCCTTAAGACAGTTCAATAATTAAATTATGCTCATCCTTCTAAAATTCCCAAAACCTGGTGTCATGGTGTTCTTTTAGAACATGGAGTTTATAGCTTTGGTCTTAATTTATGATCCCACTTTGGGTTGTTTTGGCTAGGGATGAGTAATCTCTGGCACTTACCAGGTTCAGAATAAGTAGCTTTAAAAGCACTCTTTACTTAAGGAAAATTTCAGTTTTGTAAAAATGAAAACATTCTTTTATGTCAAGGATTTTCCCTTAATTATTAAACCCATGTGCATGTTAATGGAAATTTAATCCATGTGTTTTTCATTCACTTGCATTCAATTCATCAACTGTTGTTTTGTAACAGCTTTTGACATTAAAGAAGCATTCTGGGGTCTTGTTCTTAGAAACAGGAAGTGTTGTTCTGCCAAAAAGCAAATGAACTCTAACCCCCCCCCAAGATAGAAATTCCATTTGAGATGCTGAGATTAAAAAGAAGCACAAGACTTAACTTGACTCTACACGTCTCCTAGCTCTTCGTTTCTTCAGGTTTAGGTTGTAGAAGACGATCTTTTGAACATTCAGGTGGGTTTGTTTTTTTCTTCCCTGTTCCCAGATAGCTGACTGTCAAGTCACATAGAGGGAGAGCTTTTGTTTTGACTATGGTGGATGTTCCTATACCCACAAGATGCTTAAAGGGTTGTTAGTGAAATTCTCTTTATCCTAAGAAAGTTTGCAGAGAAGAAACCATGCTTTCCACTTAAACACTTCGCTATTGCAACCAGCTGAAGAGTTCCTTTCTTTCTCTGGGTTGGGCAATAAGCTAGAATGGAGAAGAAAAGGTGAGCAAAATTAGTGTAATTTGCTATTATTCTCTGGGGATGAATCTGGCATAGTTTTCCTAATTTTGTATATATATTTTTTATTCTCCAGTGAGTATGATGCACAGCCAGGATTGACTGTCAGTCTCAAGGGATGGCCCTATAGCCCTGTAGTTAAGGGACCTGTATCCTACATGGCCAACCAGAGGTTTGAAAAACACACCAGGCACAGTGCAAGCATGCCACAAACCCTGACAGAATAAATACAGAAGAAGGGATTACAACATGATCTTGACCCATTGAAGGTTGCTTTCTCCCTCTCCCTTTCTCTCTCTGTGTCTCTATGGTGAGTATATGTACCCTATGACAGCTTAAAAAAAAAAAAAAAAAAG
>NW_006159585.1:3729648-3769851 GCF_000334495.1 Tupaia belangeri chinensis | reverse complement strand
AAAAAAAAAAAAAAAAGAGTCCCTAGTTCATTTGTAACTCAATTTAAAACCTCAGGCCCCACTCACAAACTAGTGAACACAGAGTTTTAAAAGATTTTCTGGTGATTCATGTACACCTTAAAGTTTGAGAAGCAAGATTTTAAAAATGTCCAGGTCCCACCAATAGATTCTGATTTACCTGAGCCTGGAAATTCATTGTCTTTTTCTTTTTCTAATTCCCCAGGGGTTTCTAATGTGCAGAGAATTTTGAGAATGCTCTAGCCTACTTTGTGAAACCCGAGGTTCACTGAGTGTAAGAAATTAGCTGTCAGAATTTGAAGACAACCTGTTTAATGATCCACGAGGGTAGGAAATGATAGCCAATCATCTCATCTTGTGGCATTACTACTTATTTCTAGGTTGAATGGGTAATCACCCAGGTTAAATAACTGGCCTAAAAAGCGTTCCCAAACCATGACCTCTGAACAGGTGTCATGTCACCAGAAAACCAGTAATTAATATTTCACTGATTTTCTCTTCCCAAATGCAAATCTTCCTGAGAAGGTAAATCTTCATCACTCTGAAATACATAACATACTTCATCACTTTCCTCCAAGTCACTAATTATTCTGAACCTGTGACTTGTGGTGCTGATAAATCTATGTTTGAATACGTATCTCGGTAAGAGAAAAAAGGGAAGTGATAGTCACTCAGCAGCCAGTGAAAGGGAGCTGGGATAGCTAGATGAAAAGGGGTTACGTTTTGCTAGCTGACTTTTGATAAATTAGCTGTGTAGATCTTCAAAGTTTGGGGGGGCCAATTTCTTTTCTTTTCTTTTCTTTGCTATAGGGCTCATGCGCTCTCCAGAAAGACAGAATCAGAGAGATAGAAAGTGAGAAATCACCTCCCCCCCAGGGGGGATGGCCACACCACAATCTCTTCTCCTCCATTCTCCTCTTGGGATCTTGGGCACGCATGCACGTGTGCCCGGCATGTGTTTATGCCACCAGGTCCAGGACTCAAACTGTGGTCGACTACATGGGAGTCCAGCGACATAGCCATTATGCCAACTGCTGGTCCCTTGGGAGCCAATTTCTGTTGACTTGTAAGAAATGCCTGTTGCAAGAAGTAGGGAGCAAAGGACTGACAGGAGGATAATCTGGGTTTCACGATTAAGAAAATCAAGTAAGAAAAACCTAATAGTCTAATGACATGGAGTGCAGACTACAAGAGAGATTTTATTGAGTAAATACATGGAAGGAGTAGTGATATTTGAACTAAAAGTGAGGAACAAAACAGAAAAAGAAGAGGATGATGAGAAATAAATAACAAAGCAAACAAACAGAGAAAGCCTGAGTAGAGGACCAAAGGAAAAATCAAAGTAAAATCAATATTACTAATTAAAAAAAAAAATGTAAAAAATAACCAGAGTTTTCTTGTTGCTCTTGTTTTTCTTCATATCATCCACATCTATTCAATCACCACGTTCTGTTGAAATTGTCCCGTTCATGCTTTCAAATCCTCCCTCTGGGATTTTCAATCTCCATTGATTCAGTTCAGGCTTACCCTTATAGGCTACTCTCACTACTCATTCTCCACATACTCAACCACGGTTCAAGTCCTGGACTCAGTGGGTATGTGTGCATGCATGCCCAAAATTATTTCTAGGTTGAATGGGTAATCACCCAGGTTAAATAACTGGCCTAAAAAGCGTTCCCAAACCATGACCTCTGAACAGGTGTCATGTCACCAGAAAACCAGTAATTAATATTTCACTGATTTTCTCTTCCCAAATGCAAATCTTCCTGAGAAGGTAAATCTTCATCACTCTGAAATACATAACATACTTCATCACTTTCCTCCAAGTCACTAATTATTCTGAACCTGTGACTTGTGGTGCTGATAAATCTATGTTTGAATACGTATCTCGGTAAGAGAAAAAAGGGAAGTGATAGTCACTCAGCAGCCAGTGAAAGGGAGCTGGGATAGCTAGATGAAAAGGGGTTACGTTTTGCTAGCTGACTTTTGATAAATTAGCTGTGTAGATCTTCAAAGTTTGGGGGGGCCAATTTCTTTTCTTTTCTTTTCTTTGCTATAGGGCTCATGCGCTCTCCAGAAAGACAGAATCAGAGAGATAGAAAGTGAGAAATCACCTCCCCCCCAGGGGGGATGGCCACACCACAATCTCTTCTCCTCCATTCTCCTCTTGGGATCTTGGGCACGCATGCACGTGTGCCCGGCATGTGTTTATGCCACCAGGTCCAGGACTCAAACTGTGGTCGACTACATGGGAGTCCAGCGACATAGCCATTATGCCAACTGCTGGTCCCTTGGGAGCCAATTTCTGTTGACTTGTAAGAAATGCCTGTTGCAAGAAGTAGGGAGCAAAGGACTGACAGGAGGATAATCTGGGTTTCACGATTAAGAAAATCAAGTAAGAAAAACCTAATAGTCTAATGACATGGAGTGCAGACTACAAGAGAGATTTTATTGAGTAAATACATGGAAGGAGTAGTGATATTTGAACTAAAAGTGAGGAACAAAACAGAAAAAGAAGAGGATGATGAGAAATAAATAACAAAGCAAACAAACAGAGAAAGCCTGAGTAGAGGACCAAAGGAAAAATCAAAGTAAAATCAATATTACTAATTAAAAAAAAATATGTAAAAAATAACCAGAGTTTTCTTGTTGCTCTTGTTTTTCTTCATATCATCCACATCTATTCAATCACCACGTTCTGTTGAAATTGTCCCGTTCATGCTTTCAAATCCTCCCTCTGGGATTTTCAATCTCCATTGATTCAGTTCAGGCTTACCCTTATAGGCTACTCTCACTACTCATTCTCCACATACTCAACCACGGTTCAAGTCCTGGACTCAGTGGGTATGTGTGCATGCATGCCCAAAATCCCAAGAGGAGAATGGAGGAGATGGGATTTCTGCATGACTTTCACCTCTGCGGGGGTGATTTCTCACTTTCTGTTTCTCTCTCTCTCTGTCTCTCTGGTGAGTGCATGTGCCCTACAGCAAAAACCTAAGAAAACAAACAGAAAAAAGAGTATAGGCCCTCAGTCTTCCACAGTCTTAAAAACTTAAATTTTGCCTATTTCTCTAGACTTGTATGTGCTACTGCACACAGCTTTTATGTTTGTGCTTCATCTGTGCAGGCGCTCTGTCCCTTTCTCAAATGCATCCTTCTCCTTTCCATCATAGGATAGTGGCCATTCTTTCTGCCTACACCTTGGTTATAATTCCTTGCCCCTACCATACATTCTATTGTTTATTTAATTCCTCCTTCCTGCTCTTCTCAGGTTCAACTCTGTGCTAAGAGCTCAAGCTCTTGGGTCACTATGCATGGACTTAATGGCATGTTCTGAATCTCATGGACTCTGAAACCTTGGGCAAGTTGAACTATCTAAGCCTCCGTTTCCTGATGCCAAAATCAGGTTAATATTCAATAGAAACAAGTAGCAGTATCAAACATATTTGTGTTATTTGCACATTGGATAATTGTGGCGATTAACTGAAATAAATTAAAAACAGGTTAATAGTAGGATCCAGAACATAATGGGCCCTTGGGAATAATGTCTATATCACTGGACCCCCACATAGTTAATCATGGTTCGAGTTCTGGATCCAGCAGCTTAAAACTCATGCCAGGTGCATGTGTGTGCATGCCCAAGATCTCAAGAGGAGAATGGAGAAGAAGGAATTATGGTGTGGCTATCCACCCCTTGAGGAATGATTTCTCACTTTCTCTCTCTTATTTCTCACTTTCTATTTTTCACTTTTTGTCTCTCTCTGTTTTTATGGTAAAAATCTCTTAAAAATAAAAGAAAAAGACCATAATGGGCCCTTAATAAAAAGTTAGTTATTTGTGGTTTTGTTCAATCAACACTTTTTTGAGGAATTTTGATAGACGTAAATTAGATTAGCTCTACAATATTATATATTCCTGTGCTACCCTGTTTATCTTCATTATGTCTGCCAAAACAAATGTAAATAATACCTCATGTGATTAAGTATTTAATACCTGTGTGTCTAGCTAGCATACATTAATGCATTATGTGAGAGTGGAGACTTTGTCCTGGTCCTCAACTCCGTTTCCTTCACAGTATTTTACACAGAGCAAAGACTCATCTGTGAAAGGAATGAACGATCCCAGTCGCTATGTGAGGTGTTTACCAAAATTTTCTTTAATTATCTATTTTAACCTTAAGAAATTAGCATTATTACTGATAAAGAAACAAACAACTTAAATTAAATGACTTATGAGCCAGTCCTGAAGTGTGGCAGTTAAGATCTGTGCATAGGAAACTTTATCCCACATGGCCAACTGTAGTTCAAATCCCACTTCCTGGTGGCTTGAAAAATACACTGGGCATGTGTGTGTGTGTGCTCAGATAACTAAACACCTGATGGAATGGAGAAATGGAAGAAATAAGATTGTAATGTGACCATGCCCCACTGCAGGGGATGGTCTCCCTCCTCTCTTACTTTCCTCATTGAGTGCATGTATCCTCTACCAACATGAAAAAAGAAAAAAAAAATAAATAAATGTCTCTTTAAAAATAAATAACCATGAAAAATAACTGTAAATTTTTGTAGATTAAATTTGAAATTATCAAATTTATAGAGAAGTATGTTTTCCAAAACTGTTCCCACAAAAAAAGTCAACATAGTTCTATAGGCACCATTAGTGAATTCTCCCAAACAGGAAATAAATAATGGTAATAGCTAACAAGTTCTTCCAGAAAATAAAGAAAGAAACTATTCCAAATACATTTTATGAAGTATCCTTTGTGTGTAAACCTGATAAGCATATTAGCAAAGAGAAAAATTGCAAATAATCTATAAAAGACAATAAACAAATGACAGCTGTGAATACACATGTCTGTGTGTGTGCATGTGTGTGTTTGTACATGTCTCTGTGTTTGTATACATATGTTAATGCATTATGATTAATTTGAAGTTAATCTATACATTTAACTGATTCAAAATATTAATCAGTGCAATTTATGTTAACATAAAATTTATAAAAATATGTAATAATCTTAATGTGTTAAGTTTTTAATAATTCCAACCTTTTATTAGTGATAAAAAGATATACTTAGTATCTTAAATTCAGAAGAAAATTATGTTAATCTGATAAGCTGTAACTACAAAATCATCTACAGCAACTATCGTATGTAATGATAAAATATTGAGTGATAAGTATTCTCCCCCCCATCTCTTATGCTCAAGAGATACTGTACTGCAAATCCTAATACATGCAAAACTACAATGCAATTAATAAATCTGTAAGGATAGAAAAACAGAAATAAAAATGTCATTATTCACAGAAGATATAATCACATATGAGAAAATATTTACCTGCATCTTTTTTTTTTTTTTTTGGAGAGGTTTTTTGCTATAGGGCACATGTGCTTGCCAGACAGAGAGAGACATAGAGACAGAAAGCGAGAAATCACCCCCGAGGGGGGTTGGTCACACCGCAGTCCCTTCTCCTCCATTCTCCTCTCGGGTCTTGGGCACACATGCACCCGCACCAGGCAGGAGTTTTAAGCCACCAGGTCCAGGACGCGAACCACGGTAGTCGCGACTACGTGGGAATCCAGCGACATAGCCATTATGCTAACTGCTGGTTCCCCCTGCATCTTCTGATACAGGTAAATTATCAGAACCAACACATGAATATAAAAAGGTTGTTAGAAGCTACAAGATTGATACATTTTTAAAAATCAGTTGTATTTTTATTTTTACGCAATAAAAATAGGAAAGTATCATTTTTTTTAAGAATTATTTTATTTAACTTTACTTGTTTTTAATGTTGACCAGAGAGGGACAGAGAGAGAGAGGGAGAGAGAGAGAGAGGAAAAATGAGAAAGCAGGTCCACCAGGTCCGAGACTCAAACTGTGGTTGGCCTTGTGGGAGTCCAGAGCCCTTAACTTCTATACCACTTGCTGGCCCCCAAAACAGAGAAGTATAATTTTAAAATACCACTTATAATTGAAAAAATGACACAGTTTTGCATAGAAAAACAGAAAAAAATATGTCGTGACTTTTCTGACCACCCAGTATGTAGGAAAAAAAAAATATATATGTACATATTTATATATAGACTTCTGAACAGAAAAATATAAAATATTGATAAAATAAAGACCTTAATAAGTGAGGATAAATCATATTTATGGAATGAAAAATGCCAATTTTCTAAGAACAAAACTGTAAGTTTGATTCAATTCCAGTCAAAACCCTAAAAATTACTTTTTCAGTATGTACGTCTGTAAATTGGTTACTTTATAAATTTATATGATAGTGCAAATAGCCAATAATATTTGAAAGTCTTAAAGACAAAGAAATTGAGTGCTTAGATGTCATATTAAATATCAATACTCATTATAATTTACAAAAACTGAGTGACAGTGGTATTAGACTTAGAGTAGACAAAAGGCCAAATAAACAGAGCCTAGGAACAGGCGTTGTCTGTATAAACAGAGTGTGGCAGTCTTGACACTGTAAAGCAGTGCAAAATGGACAGTCTTTTTAATACATATATGTTCTGACAATCAGCTATCCATATAAAAAATGATAAAAATAAACTGATCCCTATATCACAACATACACAAATATCAAATCTAGGTTTATTGTCAATCTAAAATAAAAGGAAAAACAAAGACTTCTACAAGATAATATGAGAGACGATATTCATTATTTCATCACATATCTTATATACGGTGCAAAAATCATCACAAAGGAAAGGGTAATAAAATGAATTTTATTAGCATTAAGTAATATCTGAATATCCTTCATCAAAAGACCATTATATACTACAAAAAAAATCAAACGAGGAAAATATCAACAATGTTTATAACCTACAATTCTGAGGGAATTTTCTTGAGGGCTTCAGTTTCTTGGATGAAAAATAACTTCAGATAACTTCAGTGTAGTTTAAGAAAGCCTGAGCCAGATGAGAGGAGACATCTAGTTTCAATAGAGAGATAAAGTGACATTTTACCAAAGATAAAACAAAGATTTAAGAAACCAACAAACTTGGTGCTTGATCAATAAATTAATTTAGGCAAGACAGATGGGGTAGAAACGAATGAGTAAAGACCTATGTTAGAATTTTAAGTACCCAGAACTAGAGAGTTGCAGATAAATGCAACGTATGGTGATGTCTGTGAGTGTTGAAGTGCCGCTGGAAGAGGTGAAGGATACTTGGGACAGTTAAAGCATTTCTGTCTATCATTAGAGGCTGGAAATTCAACAGGCCCATAGATGTTGGTTGCACCCAGTTTAAGTAACATGTGGTCAACTCTAGCACTTGTTCAGGGCAGAGTAAAGAAATGGAGACTCCCACATGCTAGATAGTTTAGAATTGTTTGTCTAGATGGACTTCTTCAAGATAGAACTCTTCAGGAGTCATATGTGAACTGAGCATCTGAGTATTATATAGTAGATCCTTGAACAATTCAGGGGTTAGAGACACCAATCCCCTGTGCAGTCAAAAAGATCCGTGTATTGGGACCAGCAGTTGGTGTAATGGCTATGTAGCTGGACTCCCATGTAGTTGACAGCAGGTTGAGTCCCAGACCTGGTGGCTTAAACTCACGCCAGGCACATGTGCATGCATGCTCAAGATCCCAAGAGGAGAATGGAGGAGAAGGGATTGGCCATCTCCCCTGGGGTGATTTCTCACTTTCTGTCTCTCTCTGTCTCTCTCTGTCTCTCTGGCAAGTGCATGTGCCCTAGAGCAAAAACCTCTCCAAAAAGAAAGAAAACAGTCTTTTTAATACATATATGTTCTGACAATCAGCTATCCATATAAAAAATGATAAAAATAAACTGATCCCTATATCACAACATACACAAATATCAAATCTAGGTTTATTGTCAATCTAAAATAAAAGGAAAAACAAAGACTTCTACAAGATAATATGAGAGACGATATTCATTATTTCATCACATATCTTATATACGGTGCAAAAATCATCACAAAGGAAAGGGTAATAAAATGAATTTTATTAGCATTAAGTAATATCTGAATATCCTTCATCAAAAGACCATTATATACTACAAAAAAAATCAAACGAGGAAAATATCAACAATGTTTATAACCTACAATTCTGAGGGAATTTTCTTGAGGGCTTCAGTTTCTTGGATGAAAAATAACTTCAGATAACTTCAGTGTAGTTTAAGAAAGCCTGAGCCAGATGAGAGGAGACATCTAGTTTCAATAGAGAGATAAAGTGACATTTTACCAAAGATAAAACAAAGATTTAAGAAACCAACAAACTTGGTGCTTGATCAATAAATTAATTTAGGCAAGACAGATGGGGTAGAAACGAATGAGTAAAGACCTATGTTAGAATTTTAAGTACCCAGAACTAGAGAGTTGCAGATAAATGCAACGTATGGTGATGTCTGTGAGTGTTGAAGTGCCGCTGGAAGAGGTGAAGGATACTTGGGACAGTTAAAGCATTTCTGTCTATCATTAGAGGCTGGAAATTCAACAGGCCCATAGATGTTGGTTGCACCCAGTTTAAGTAACATGTGGTCAACTCTAGCACTTGTTCAGGGCAGAGTAAAGAAATGGAGACTCCCACATGCTAGATAGTTTAGAATTGTTTGTCTAGATGGACTTCTTCAAGATAGAACTCTTCAGGAGTCATATGTGAACTGAGCATCTGAGTATTATATAGTAGATCCTTGAACAATTCAGGGGTTAGAGACACCAATCCCCTGTGCAGTCAAAAAGATCCATGTATTGGGACCAGCAGTTGGTGTAATGGCTATGTAGCTGGACTCCCATGTAGTTGACAGCAGGTTGAGTCCCAGACCTGGTGGCTTAAACTCACGCCAGGCACATGTGCATGCATGCTCAAGATCCCAAGAGGAGAATGGAGGAGAAGGGATTGGCCATCTCCCCTGGGGTGATTTCTCACTTTCTGTCTCTCTCTGTCTCTCTCTGTCTCTCTGGCAAGTGCATGTGCCCTAGAGCAAAAACCTCTCCAAAAAGAAAGAAAATTAACCATGTATATTTTTTGACTCTCCCAAAACTTAGCTAATAGCCTACTGTTGACCAGAACCCTTATCAGTAACATAAAAAGTCAGTTAACAAATACTTTGTATGGTAATTTTATTATTGAGGTAGAGGCTATTCAGGCTAGACAGTTAGGGAAAATAGGGGAGTCAAGATGGAGCAGTGACCAAGACTCAGGGAGACCCCAAAACCAGGTAGTCTCCCTCAAATCAGTCAGCGCAGTATAACCTGATGGAAAAATAACTTTTCTTCCTGCTCTCTGTTCTTCTGCCCCATATCTGTACCACTTTTGAGGTAAACAATTAAAATAATTAAGAATCAGGAATTCAAGACAGAACAACTCCTAATTTTGGAATTTTAAATTCTCGGACCTAATAGAAATTATAGGCCAATTAGCTTAAATACATGGGAAAATATACCCCCCACCCCCCAAATTGGTCCACTCTAAGAAAATCAAATTTGGAGCCAAAAGACAATCTTACTCCCGTCCCAAAAGTGTAAGACTAGCCAGTATAGACCACAATTTGTACCAAAGACTCACAGCCACGAGCCTAAATGATATGTCTTCTTGTGACTGTTAACCATTACTTCATTGTAAACACCTTAGAAAACCTGTGTGAGGTAGGAGATAGGAACCCTAAGAATATAGTTAGGTATAGGCCCAAGATGAAATCACAAAATGGCTAAGATGAAGACACAATAGTTCCGCTGTCACTGAACTGACAGCTCACAGAGACAGTTTGCAGCAGTGACTTAAGATTGCCTTAAAACGAGTACATTTTCCTGGTCCCACCACATTCTAGGAAGAATATAATGGTAGCTTTTAGGCTTAGAGGGTCTCCTGACCTTCATACCCACTCCAAAATTAGGAATAACCATAGACCCGTTCAGCATGTGACCCCAGCACCAACACCAGCGCATCATGAGGATTATACATGGACCACCTGGGAACAAGCATGGACAGAGCTCCTCATTCTAGTTCTTCATAGACAACCCACTTGTGACCCACTCTTGCTCAGGAGCTCTGCTCTTCTCTCTCTTAAGCTCTGCTTGCTTGCTTTTGTCTGGATCTCTAATTCTCCATGAGCTGCAGACAAGGACTTGGGTCCGGCTTCAAGTGGTGGGCCTGAATACCCCAGCATCCCTACATTACTCACACCATTATGTACTGCATTCTTACAATAAAGTAAATTAGCAAAAGGAAAATGTGATTAAGAAAATCATAAGCAAGAGAAAATAGATTTATAATACTGTACTGTATTTATCAATACTATAAGTTTATTTACAAGACAAATCATCTGTCTGTGACCGCAACCATCAATATTATCAGATATGGTACAAAATACTGTAGATGTTATTATAGATTACTAACACTAGACACCAAAAATAATAATAAAGATATAATGTGAAAAAAATTCATATTGGGACCAGCAGTTAGCGTAATGGCTATGTCGCTGGACTCACACGTAGTCGACTGCGATTTGAGTCCTGGACCCGGTGGCTTAAAACTCATGCCGGGTGCATGTGCGTGCATGCCCAAGATCCTGAGAGGAGAATGGAGGAGAAGGGATTGCGGTGTGGCCAACCCCCCTAGGGGTGATTTCTCACTTTCTGTCTCTCTGTCTCTGTCTGTCTGGCGAGCGCACGCTCCCTATAGCGCAAACCTCTCAAAAAAAATTTGTATTTACTTACAGCTAGAATGATTTATGCATTGACAAAGGAGCAGGCATATGATTATTTTATGGTAACCTAATATAATCAATAGAGCTGCTTCACAGTAGCCTAGCCTTTACACCGATGAATGAATCTTTATACAATTTTTATGGGCTACTATATTATAGTCATATTCATCATACAGTATTAGAAACACTGTTACTTTAGGGGGAAAAAAACCCACACCTGCTATAGGCTGATACCCAGTTTTTGCAATTATGAGAGACAGAAAGAGAGGCATACTGTATGGTAATGTAATTCTTTGAAAGCAAAGTTATAAAACAGTAAGAAAACTAACACATTATTACAATTTACTAGAAAGATGAACTGCTCACATGGAGATGATTAGCATCATACAGTGTTTAAGCAGATATTCACACACTTGAGCTCACTGCAATAACAACAGGAGGTGGCTACAAAATTATTATGATAGTATAGCAGATACTATAATTAATTTTATGCAGTTATGATTTAATACTATTTCTTTACATTTATTTACTTTTCTCTAGACTATGAAGTTTTCTCAAAATGCTCCAAATCTCCAAAAAATTTTCCTATCTAGTTATTGAAAAAAAAATTTCACATATAAGTGAACCCATACAATGCAAATATCTGTTGTTCAAGAGTCAACTGTTGAAAGTGGCTGTTGCGTCCTCTAAACCCAGCCAAAGAGCTCTGAGCGTGATTTGAGCATCATTTCACTTATGTTTACTGAATAATACCTCAAAAATATCTGAGGATGGCCCTAACTTTTGAACCTCCCATGAAGATGCTCCTGGATATCTTCCCCACCCCAATTCATGGTTTTCCCATGGCAGAAAATAAATGTAACCCAGCTGATAGCATGGACAAAAAGGACAGATTGGACAGATTGCCCTCAGGCAACCCTCCCAACAGCTGGAACTAGACTCAGTAGAATTGAAATGGCCTGCCAGGTGGTTGAAAAACCACTTTGGAGGTACTCTCAATATGCTCCCACACAAATACACACACATCTATATAGTTCCCAGCAACTGTATATCCAACAGTTGTTAACATCGCTTCTTGGGATGGTATTGCTTATGTGGAATTCAGGTGTTAAATTGCCTCTCCCCTAAAAATGTAGTAACTTGCACCTTAAGAGTGGTCTAGAGGGATTTGCAGTAACTTAAATAAACACCATCTTGCCCCTGGAAGGCAGTCAGTTCAGCCTGAAGTCACCGGTCAAAGTTGTTACAAATAGAATTTCCCTGTACTTTTTCTTCCTGGGCTGCTGCTGGTTCAATTATGTCATCAAAAGAATAACTTAGAAGTCCTAATCCCATGAACCTGTAAAAATGAACTTATTTTGATATAGGATCTTTATAAAGTCATTCTGAATTAGGTTAGATTCTAAACCCAATGAATAATCTTCAAAAAAAAAAAAAACGATACAGAATCACAGCAAGAGACACAAAGACAGAGACCATATGACACGTAGGTAGAGATTGAAGTTATTTGTCTACAAGCCAAGGTAGTAACCACCAGAAGCTGAAAGATGCAAGGAAGTGTTCTTCCTAGAATTTTCATAGGGAACATAGCCATGCAGATGACTTGATTTTGCCTTTACCCTCCAGAGCTGTGAGAGTATAAATTTCCATGGTCTTAAGTCACCCTAGCTTCTGGTATGTGGTTACAACAGCGCTAGGAAACTAATACACAGGCAAAGCCTATATTCCTGGGTCTGAATTATGCCCCAGGCTAAGTGGAAGGATCAAATAGTTAGTCATGATAATCATGGTGAAAGGGAAGATGAAGTTATAAAAGTTTGGGCTAAAATTTATAATAATGTTCTATTCATTTTAACTTTGAAATCACATTCCTATCTGTAGATATTATTCTAATCATTTTAGGCCAAGCCAAATATAACTTACTGCATGTTATAGCAAAGTTATCTAGTAAATTTAGCACTCCTTTTTCTGTGTTCTCTCATTAGTACTCTCAGAAGTTTGTTTTATATATGTCAACCTAAGATATTTGTATTTGCAAAATTATGAAAATTACCAAGGTGATTGAAGGGGAGCACTCCATTTTATTCATTTTAGCCTCTTTTGGGATTAGTACAATGCCTGACTCACTTCACTCATTGCCAGTAGTCAGTAAATATTTTATATTTGTATTCTTCATAGCATCTCCCTGATAAAGTTCTATGCATTTGCAATATAATACGCAATTATGAAATGACTAGGGCATGAAATACTTGCTCAAATAAGAGATACACCTTATCAGTTGCAAATTTAGTACATCTCTACTCACTTGCCACAATGAAGTAGACTGGGAATTATATCCACTTAATTTCACTTTCTTTCATAAGTTCATTCTTGTTCTCTGGGTCCTTTTTTTTAATATTTGTATTTAAAAATCCAAAATCAACTATCCAAAGCTATTCCTTATTTTTATCCTTTCTCATTAATGAATAAATTGTTTACTACTGAGGCAAATAAATCTACTTATAGGATTATGCCGTAGATGTGAGTTAAGATCTGTGGGGAATATCCAGCTATTTAGTTATCCATCTCACACAAAAACAAAAATGAGCTTCTGATACCTATTGAGTCTACATAGAAAATGGAACTACAATTTGAAATAAAAAAAACAGACTCTGTGTTTGAGCTGGCGACTAGCTGCTGTATAATTATCATTGCCCTTCTTAGTAACTGCTCGCCTTTGCCTTATGTGGTGCCTTGTTGATAGATGTAACCTCAATCTTGTTGCTATGGTGACAGTAACAGTAGCTGAGAAGATTTTGTTTGTGGTAAACAAATTCAGACATATGCTGAAGCCTGGTGGAGCAGTTTCCCAGTTTCCCTTACACTGCTGTCCCTGCATAAAATCAAAGAACCCCAACTGGAAAACCCACAGCCTGGATTTAAAATAGAAAAATGAGAAATGGTGCTGAGATTACCGTTTCTTACGTGTGTGTGGGAGCCGCGTATGTATGTCCATGTTCATGAGACAAGGCCTCCTGTGCTGGAGGGGGTTCTCTGTGTGACACCATCTGAGAAACCAATCTGCGTGTGAGAGAGTCGTGCACCCTGAGGACTGCTGGCATCAGTAGCGAAACTGGGGTGATGCATTAGCATAATGACAAAAATTGCTTTTTTTTCTTTTTCTTACCAAACTCTCTTTGCTAGAGCAGCCTGAATTTTTATATGTTGAAGAGAAAAGTCTTTCTAGAATATACTTTTGTAAACGCTGAATTCAGACATTGTCAGTCCCAGTTCTTAAAGGACTTTATGAAAGTAGATTACTGTTTGAAGGAGAACAGCCATCTTGTAGATAGATGAAATCTAGGGTCAGATGTACTACACAGTGAGCATATGCTGGTTGGTCTGGGTTCAGTGGCCCAAGAGATTCCTTGTGTCTGTTTCCCTGGCTCTTTTTTTATACCATCAGATATTTTTTTCTTCAACTGGAATAGTGATGTCTACAACTGAAACACTGAGGCTTTCCCGTTTATTCTTCTTTAAGGTAAAGTTTTGATTGTTCACTTCATAATGAAAATTTGAAAAGCTTTAAAATACTGGGACCAGCAGATGGTGTAATGTTTATGTCACTGGACTCCCATGTAATTGATCACAGTTCAAGTTCTGAATCCAGTGGCTTAAAACTCAGACTGGATTTGTGTGCATGTGGGCCCCAAATCCCAAGAGGAGAATGAAGGGGAAGGGATTGTGACATAGCCATCCCCTCTGGGTGGTGATTTGTCATTTTCTGTTTCTCTATCTCTTGCTTTCTCTCTGGTGAGGGCATGCACCCTATAGCAAAAGTTTCTCTAAAAAAAACTAGTTATCTCCTTATGCCCAATGATGTGCACAAAATTAAAGATTCTTTGTTGTTATGAAAACAGAGGAAGAAATGGCATTACCTAGCTGTACATGGGAAATTTTTCCATAGAGATCAGAAGGACCACGAGCCTAAAATAATAAGAACTACTTTTTTGGATTTTGTAATAGTACTGGAAATAGTAGGATCCTGATGTGCTTGCTCATTGTTTTCACCACTAGAGAAAAGACTTGTCTGACTCTTAGTTCCTGGGGTCCTCAAGTGCCTATCTCTGCAGAAAGGCTGAGTCTTAGCACAGCAATGTAGGAAGCCAATTTCCAATCTTTCAAATACAATTAAATTTCCTGCTAAATGTTTTCTTGTATTTTAACCTCTTATTCAGATATTTGTCTCAAAAGCCCACAATGAGAACATGGTGCCACAGGGTTTGATGTAGCTCATTAATTTACATCCTCCAATGAGAGGCCTGGGGATGATAAGGTGAGCAGTTCAGACCAGTGTTAAAGTGATTTCTCTGCTGTGCGCATTAATTCGCATACCATTGGTTGGTGTAGGGTATTTGAAATGATTTACATTTGTAAGGCAGTGAAAAAGGAAAAAAAAAGAAGTTTTTCTTGTTAAAGAATCCTGAAACCAATAAATAGTAGAAACAATAGCTAATAATAATAAAACAGACTGGTTTTTACAACTTAAAACAGAATTTTCTCTTTATTAAGATCAAGAAATGTAGAAGCACAAAGCTGAATAAGAAAGATGATTCAATGGATTTCTGCCATTGATGCTCATTCTCAGACTTGGTTTCATTGTAGGTCTATAGCATATATGTTTGTGATCATTGATTTCTCAGTTCTACCTCTAGAAGCTTTACTTATCACATTTACCCTCTTTCTGCACACACACACACACACACACACATACACATACACATAAACACAAATAATCACCAGAGGGCATGTGGGAGACAGAGAAGAAGAAATCACACCACGGTGGGGCATTGCATTCCCCTTTTCTCCAACTCACCAATGCTTTGGGATCTTGGGCATGCACACACATGTGTCCATCATGCTCCTCATCTGCCACAACCAGGTTCCAAATCACAGGCAGCCATGTGAGACCTGGGTCCCTCAACCACTACGCTATGCGACTGGCTCACATTTTTCTTCCTGACTACTAGTCTCCAGGGTCTTTCTATTTCTCTATAAGTGTTCAAACAACACTTATTTGTGTGTAAGTACACACACAAACACACATACACGCACACACACACACACACACACAGGCTCTTTCTCTAGTTGTTTCTTGACTTCTTTGCTAACTCTTGAAGAGGTTCCTTCTTCTTCTTTTTCTTCTTCTTTTAGAAAGAGATTTTTGCTATAGACTGCAGATCTGTCTATAGCATATATATAGAGAGATAGAGAGATAGAAAGTGAGAAATCACTGCCCCCCTACTTGGGGGGTGGGGAGGCTATGCCACAATCCCTTCTTGTCCATTTTCTTCTTAGGATTTTGGGCACACACATGTGCCTGCTTTGAGTTTTAAGCCACTGGGTCTGGGACTTGAATCTCAGTGGACCATGTGGGAGTTCAGTGACATAACCATTATGCCATCTGCTGGTCCCTTATTATCATTATTATTATTATGACTATTTTGCTTCAATATTCCATTCGGCAGCTCACTACTTATGAATGTCATAAATTATTGTTCAAGAGTCATATTACATTGGTCAGTGGCTAAATGAGAATCTTGGCAACTGCTACCTCATTTTTTTCTTTATGACCAGTGAAAATATAGATACTATTGCTTGTGTGTCTCATGGAGAAAGCAAAATATAGAGTCACACAGATGTAGGAACCACAGTGTGAACTCATGTCTGTCTCTTCTTAATCATGACAGTGAGAGATACTTTAGCAAAAATATTATTCTTGAGCAAAGCTTTTGCCTATGGATCCTCTTTCCTTTATTTTCCTCCTGAGCTAGTCTGAGAATCCTGGAAGACAAATCTAAGAATCACTAACCTTTCCTTTTCAGAGCCTGGAGCCAGAACTGGCCATGACAGTTGCTGTTAAACTTTCTTTTCTTGTACCACCATATGCCTCTCACTCTACTGAGGGAGTCTCAGGTATGCCTTCCTTCCATGAAATTAACCTCCAAATTATAACAAAAAATGAGTTTAGAATTACTTTGCCCCAAGGAAATCACTATTCTTGTTTTAAAAATCATTATAAAATTGTTACTTGATTTTTGAGTTGTAAGCACTTGATTGCACTTTTGGTCCTATCTTGAGATACATAGTGTTTTGGGGTAGGATAGAAGACTGTGGGACTAGCATGGCCCAGCAGCTATTCAATTAGTTAGTTAAATAATATTTCATATATTGGCCGATGTAAGATCTTCCTCACTTGATATGCCCACAGAATTTTACATTTTAAGAGACATGCGGGGGAATTGAGTCATGACTTGGTTGAGCATGGGAAATTTTTAGGCACTGAAATTCTTTATATGGTACTATATGAAGAGTCTTCAAAAAGTTCATAGAAATGTATACAATGAACATTTAATGAAAACTATATGGAGTTCAATTTTTTTTTTGCATCAAGATAAACTTTCATTCCATTTTCCTTTAAGCTTTTTGATGGGCCCCCAACTTTTTGATGAATCCCTGTCATGATGGTGGGTACATGATGTTATACACTTGTCAAACCCAAAGAACTATATAACACAAAAAGTGAACCTAATGTAAACTATAAACTTTAATGAATAATAACTTATCAATATTTGTTCACTAATTGTAATAATATGGCATACCAAGGCAAGATATTAATAATGGGAGACACTGTAGAAGAGAATAAGGGGCATAGAAAACTATACTTTCTGCTCAACTTTTCTGTAAAACTCAAACTTCTCCAAAAAATAAAATCTATTAATTAACTGAAAAGAGAGAAAGAGAGAGAGAGAGGTCCAAATTTATGGCAAGAGAAAATGGATACTGAAGAGTCTCAGTGGTTGAAGGTGAGGATGTGGGTTCTCCCGAGTCCTCTTAGTTATACCCTTGCTCATGTGTATTTTCTTTATCCATGAGAGAGTGTGTGTGTTAACATAAGAGAGAGAGAGTAGAGGGACAAGGAGAGCACTTTCCACAGGGTCTGGTCCTGTCACCATCCCCTTCCCTCATCTAGCCCTCCAGTCTGTCACATCCAGACACTCTGTATGCTCAAGGTGTTTTAGGCTGACTGGGCCAGAGATTCAAACCATAGTTTCCATGTGAGATCCCACTTCTTTTGAGCAGCGCATTACTGCTGCACTACAGAGCCCGCCTCCTGCCTATTTCTGAAAGTTTTTGGGTTGTTATGTCCACCTACACATACCAGCCATCTGGACTATGAAGTGAGGTGTATTCAGAGTCTTGTGAAGGTAAAAAAGATTGGACGCCCCACTCTTCTCCCCCCCAAAAAAACAATTTGCCTATGCTTTGGTTTCTATAAAATGCACAGATGTGCTAGAATTTAGCTGCCTCCCTGGAGTGCAGTAAAGTGTTGTTCTGAAGTGTTTAAGACTGGAGCATCCCAGGCCCTGGCACTGTGGTGGGACTCAAGGGAAGAGATAAAGTACAAATTGAAAAGCACTGCTACTTAGGAAATTGTAGTTTAACACATGTGACAGGCAGTCTCTCCCAATCTACCGTAATTTCCTCTTTCAGCCTTCAGACAAGGGTTTCAAGATAGCAGAAGCATAGCATTCCCTTCCTTCCTCTACACCTCGTTTCACTTTTGCATCCCAGTATAAGGAAGATTTGGGAGAGATCACAGGTGGAGTCTTTGACAGAAATTTTGTGAGTCCTGTTTTCCAGCATTTGAACTGTCAGTCCCAGTGCCAGAATTATCCCAGCCCGTTTTCCGAAACTAAATATCATTAAGAGTTCAACCCAAATCCACCTCCTAAAAATTCCATCCTTAAAGTGATCTTCGCTTCTTCGCTCAAGTTCTCTCTGGGCATGTCAACCCTGCAACTCAAGGGCTCAGAACTTGACCACTTGCTGTTGAATTGTAAATTATACTTTTAATTTACAACCTTGCTCATATTATAAAGCGACTATAAAACAAATCTATAGCTACATGTATATCGATGTGTATCTAATTCTAAAGATAGAGATTCTTCCTTTTGCGTTTGACACTCCTATGTATCCTCAACCTTTGCCACTATTTAATGAAGCAATAAATACTGGGGATTTAAAAGTCAGAAAAAACAGAAACTCTCTGTCTTATTTTTTTCTTAATGAATTTTGGAACTTCAAATTTTTACCATTGTACTCCTTAGACTTAATGAGTTTACTCTGAAATAATCCTATTGGTTATTTACCAAGATAACTTTATTAATCGTCAGAGGGCACGTGCACTTACCAGAAAGTCACAGAGAAAGACAGAGAGAGAGAGGGGGAAAGCACCTCCTACTGGTTGTGGTCATGCCTGAATCTCCTCAGTTTCTCAGTCTGCTCGGGATTTGGAGCATGCATGCACATATGCCTAGTATGCTTTTTAAGCCTTCAGGGCTGAGAGTCAAACTGTGGTCAGCCATATGATATCTGACTCCTTGAACCATTAGCCTAAGGGACTGGTCCTTAAAATAACTTTCATTATGATGATAATAAAAATAAAAATAAATAAATAAATAAATAAAAAGAAAAAAGAAAAAAAAAAAACTTTCATTAGTCAATTTGACCCTATTGTGTTACTCCACGGTTTTTAGGAGAGCTAGGTATCCAATTTATTGATAGATGTGAAACTTGATTAGTATTCTGTTTGAATAGAGAAGAATGGATGAATTAAGGTGTGAGATAAAATACATTGGTTAGTGGGACCAGCAGTTGGCATAATAGCTATGTCGCTGGACTTCCATGTAGTCGACTGTGGTTCGAGTCCCGGAATTGGTGGCTTAATCTCACTCCAGGAGTGTGTGCGTGCGTGCCCAAGATCCCGAGAGGAGAATGGAGAAGGGATTGTGGTGTGGCCATCCTCCCTGGGGGGGGGTGATTTCTCGCTTTCTGTCTCTCTGTCTCTCTCTGTTTTTCTGGTGAGCACACGTGCCCTATAGCAAAAACAACCTCTCCTAAATAAATAAATAAATAAATAAATCAGATAGAGCCATTGACAAGTAATATCTGACAAGTTTGTAGCATCAAACACCGGAGTCAATCCCTGAGAGAACACATGGCCCAGAGAAGGAAACAAGGGTTAGGGGTTAAACTGCCTTCTTCAATACATCAAAATCCTATGGGTAGGTCCAGTCCATGGGATGAGAATTAAGGCAGCTGGATCCTACATGGCCAATCAAGCAGTTTGATTCTCAGAGCAAACAGCTTAAGAAATATGCCAGACAAGTGTGTGCGCATGACCAAAATTCTGAAAGAACAGAGAAATGGGGAAGGGTTGCAGCATGACCATTTCACATGGAGAGTCTTTCTCTCTTTCTCTCTCTCTTTTTCTCTCTCAGTCTCTAATGAACACACATACCTCCTGGCAAAATTTTTTAAAAAGGAAAAATAAAACCAGTAGAAAAGTTTCTTAACCTCTTTAAGCTTTTTTTATCTGTCAATGAGTTTTGTGTCTGTTTTGCATGTACTTGTGAAAACCACATACCTTAGTAAGTTTCAAATTGATTTACAGGTGTGGATTTGTTACCAATACACCACAGGGCAGCATGGCAGCATTTTCTGTCTTGCGAAGATGGAAAGTGGAGTGGGGTATGAAATGTGAATTTCTGAAAAATAGGAAGGAATTGCCAGTTGCAAGATTTTCCTACTCAAGTCCTTTGCAATCAATTCTGTTTAAATAAATAGAGACACAAATGACTTAAATAAGCCTTTGTAACTGTTTGGCCAAGTCTTTTTTTCAATAATGAGGTTGGATGACAACACAATGAAGCAAATGTCCATGCTGTAGAGCATGAAAGACAGTCACAAGCATAAATATCTTTGACTGAAGCATGTAGAGATTTTCAAATTATTGGGTCTGACTTTGTGTGTTTTTATTCATTATTGTTTTCATTATTGATTATCTTGGTCATAGTTTTTATTCTTGTCATGGAAAACTTGAAGGCCATCTGGCAAAAACCTATCCATTTACCTCTTTGCTATCCAGTACTCAACTTTGTTTCCTAATCTGAACACTTAAGTACTCCTGCAACCTGCCAAGGTCATATCCATTTAGGTTGCATTCTGCATTTATAAAGTTTTCCTTTTCTCCTAGCTATTTACTACAGTGTCATTTTCTGCAAAGGAGAGACATTTGCCCTTCTCTAAAGGAAGACTTTCATATGAATTATTCTCAATCACTTTCATCCCCAAGGACTCATGTTATTCTGTAATAATGACAGACTAAAATCAAGGCTTGGGTTTTTGTCACAGAATTGTCCAATAGTCAATTACCTAGCATTTATTGAGGGCTTTTTATGTGTTAGATAAAGGATTCAAAAGGAGGTACACAATCCCGCCCTCTTCAGACAGATAGGTTCTATACTATGCAAAAACATAAGGGGCCTATGATGTGGGGTCAACCAACTTCAGCGATGAGACCTGGAGTTCTGTGGAGAGGTAATTGCACTGAATTTGGGAGCTCACTCAAGAAAAGATATATGAAAATGTTCTGAAGAATATCGAGGTTTAAATCAGCAGAGTGGAGGAGAGACAATGTTAGGCACATCAGATTACAAGGTCAGGGAGAAGACCATTCTGACAGGAATAAAGTTGATCTGGAGAGATGAACAAAGATGAGGCAGGGTCAGCTTCATGGGCTGGTAGTTAACGGAGTTTAATCCTACATGACCAACTGCCCAGTTCAAGTCCCACATCTGGTGACTTGAGAAATATGATGGACGTATATGTTCACATGACCAAAATCCCTACATGAGGGAGGAGAAGGGAATATGGGGTGACCATTCCCCTCGGGAAGGTGCTTTCTCCTCTCTTGCTCTCTCTGACAAGATCATGTGCCCTTTAGCAAAAAATGAATTAAAAATACCAGGAAAATATTTTAGAATATACTGTGGAATACCTCTCCTACTAAAATATGAAGCTTGAAAATTTGGGATGTCTGGAATGGGGAAAGTGAAGAGAAGAGGATAGAGAAAGATAGCAAGTGAACAATAGAGAGGCAGGACGTTAGTGAGAAACAGATATGACTTATTAACTGTTGATGACATGTGTAGTATTCTCAACTGGATTGGTCTGAGAAGTATTTCATGATGGGCAAAGTATTTTTACAAGCAAAATGAGAAATAGTGATTGACTGTTTTAAAAAATAATTAGAATAATAAAAATAATGATTGGGGAAAACATAAAAAAGATATTGAATGTTGAAGTGGGGAGATTAATGTTTCTGTACTGACTGACATGCATGGCATTCCCTTTTGAAAAAACAATGTAATACACTGTAAAGTTATATGTAATCCAATGTAATATAAAGAAGATTATGATAATAATAAAAAATAAAAATTAAAAAAAAGAATATAAAAAATAAAAAAATAAAAAAAGATGCCAAGGGAACACAATTACTCATGTTCACTAATTACTAGTTAAATCAAATCAGCTTTATTATCATGAGAAACTAAGAAAGTTATGAAGAATGAAGAATGTCAAGGTGATAAAATACAGAGGCACATTTGCAAATGTGAATTATTCAGAACTTAAGTTAGACAATTTGTTGCTACTTGTTGCTATGATAAATCCTTAATGAAACTCTTAAGAAAAAAATTGGGATGTCTGTTCTGAGCATTAAATGTGTAAACAGAGGATGGGGTTTTGGAGCCTGAGTACAGAGCTAGAGATACCTGACTTTAACTCTTGGCATGTAAACCATCCCCTGCAGAACTTGGCCAAATTGCCAAATTGCTTGATTTCTTTGCTCCTTAATTTCTTCTAATATATTGAATTAGTAAAATCTCATAGGTGTCTTATGGAGAAACAAGTAAGTCTTATAATAGTGTAGGTGCTGAAAATGTATTGTTACTACTTTTTGGTAGTGGTTATGTTTTTTGCTTTATGTTTTAGACAGTACTCATGTTGCTGTGTGATTGTTCTTTTTCGTAGCTTCTTGATAACTATTCACATTACAATCTTCATTAAAACAATACTTCTTTTTCTACTTATTCTCATCAACACACTAGTTTGATGATCCAATCAATTATTCCTTATTATGGGGTCATAAGTTTTAATTTTAATTTATTTCTAGTCAGTGCTTCTGTACATGTTGGAAGTTATGACTCACTTTCATTGTTTGGCTTTGTGATTTTTAAAATTTGAAAACTATAGGTAACATTTTACCAGGAAAAATGGAAAGAAACACGCAAATACTTTTGGTTTTATATTTAAGTAGAACAGCTGACAAAATGGATAAAGCTGACAACTTTAAAAGTTTTCCCCTTGAACAGAACTATCCCCCTCATTGACCTCCTATTGTGCCTGAAATTCCACCATATGCTTTCCTCCTTAAGGAGCCTCAAACCCAGCAGGAGCATATTGATACAATGATGGTTTTCACAGCATTATATTCCCTGGGAGGGGCAACACATTAACCCTGAACACACAAAAGACTGCATATCATCTCATCTCATATTGATCACACCATCTATTACTCTTCTCTAACACCATGGAGATCCTTCAAAAGTGCCCAGTGACAAAATAAGAGAAACAGAAAATATTTATAGTTATTTGCTACCATCATGTAAAATTCTCATCCCAATTTCTTAGGGTCAGTAATACCATTGTCTTCATTTTTCAGTTAAGGAAATTTAGGCAAAGCAAAATAGTCATAGGGCTAGAATTTGAACTTAGGTCATTTGCCTCCAGGTTTGGTCCTTAACCATTTCACTAAACTGCCTTGGTCTGTGCAATGATTACTACTTCCCTTTCTAAGACGAATGATGGAAACCTTTCAGGAAACATGCCGGGTTAAAACAGAAAGAGTTCTAAAAGATAAGTAGAGAGGTTCTAAATATGGAAGACTTAGATAGTTCTGGGCACAAGCTATCTGAAAACTTAGCAATGCAAAAACCAGATGTCAAACATTGGGCAAGACTCTATTTTTTCAAAAAACGAGCAAAGCAATGTCTTATTTCACTTCTTTCCTACAGTGTGATCTTGCTATTTCTCCATTAGGAGACAGAATATTTGTACATCCCCTGGAATCTTTGTGAGCTGAGACCAGTGACTATGTTGTTCAATAAAATATGGTGGAAGTAACACTGAGAATTCAGTGGCCATGCTGATAAGTCCAAGGTGCTTGGAGTAGCAGTGTTTTGGTGCTATTTGCGATAGCTTCAGCTTTCACTTAATAATGAGCATCAGCCTCCAGTCATGTAATTGGCCTGTCTTGGATATCTGAATCAGTCCTTTTTCCAACGACTCCAGCTCCAGAGCTTGTCTGATAGCAACTACTTAAAAGGCCCCGCACAACAGCTGAGACAAATCAACCCTCAAAGCCAGAGAGATATTAATATATTATTTGATATTACTAAGTTTTGGGGTAACTTATTTATCTACAGAAATAGATAACCAAACCAATATGCAAGTAATGAGAATAAAACATAATGCTGCTTAAACACTTCTTAATATCTGAAACTAAAGCAGAAGAAATAATAAGATACGGTATGTAAGACACCACATTTATGCAGTCCATACTGGATATGCCCTTCCCTCGCTGGGGCCCAGTGCCTTAATTCTAGTAAATACTACCATGTCTAAACTTCCATAAAAGAAGAAGGACTGAATTCTTTCCTGCTGTCTTTGACTTTGTTCTCAGTCCATGCTCTGCAGATTCAGGCTGGAGAATTTCAGTGTCTGGGCTTTACTGTGCTTCTTGAGCACTTTCTCCTCTGAATCTTCCTGGTTAGTGAAGTCTTATCATGAGAAGGGGAATTAAAGACAGGAGAGCATTTGAAACTCAACCAAGAGGCTGAGAATCCCACTTCCATCTTTTATTCTTCAAAGATTGGTAACCATTTTTTATGTAGAAGATAAAAAATAAATATTGCATTGACCAAAGAATATCCCTTGGACCAGTGAATTATTTAGTAAGCTTCTTTATTTCCATCTTCAATTCCTAAATGCCTTTCAAATCTTCTGTAAATGTGCCATAAAAATTCAAACTGGGACTTTCTGAAATGCAATGGCTAGTTACTATTGGATATGGATTTCTGGTTATTATCCACAAAATTGTGCTTCTTGTACTTCATTCTCCTCTGTTTTTTTCTTTTCTTTTTTTTTGAGATTTATTTATTTTTAATTTCATCTATTATCATTATTCTTTAGTTTTGACCAGAGAGAGACAGACAGAGAGAAAGGGAGAGTGAGAAAAACAAACTGCCAGGTCCAGGACTTGAACCATTATAGATCCTGTAGGAGTCCAACACCTCAACCACCACGCCACCTGCCAGCCCTCTCCTCTGGTTTTTGATGTGGCTAGTCATGGCTTGCTATCAATATTTTCATCTCCCAGCTGCCTTCTAAACATGTCTAATAATTTTGCTCATTTAGTTTAATTTATATGTATTTGATCTTTTTCTTCTTTGATTAAACATCAGTAGTAATTCAGTTAGTAACACAGAAACAGTGCTACCCATAAGCTGAGACCAAATGTACATGAGTTGGATTTTTTAGAGAGATTTTGCTATAGGGTATGTGCGCTTACCATAGAGATAGAGACAGAAAGTGAGAAATTCCACCCCGCCCCCTTGAGGGGATAGCCACACTGCAATCCCTTCTCCTCCAGTTTCCTTCTGAGATTTTGGGCATGCATGCACATGCACCTGGTATGAGTTTAAGCCACCAGGTCTGGGACTTGAACTGTGGTCGACTATCTGGGAGACCAGCAGCATAATCATTACACCATCTGTTGGTCTTAAAACTTCTACATATTATTTTGGAGAAAACTATACCATAATTCTAATTCTGTACTTTCTGTTAAAATACAGGCAAAATGTGGCCTATTGGGAGCAATAATAGATTCTTTCTGGAAATCACCAATTCATGAAATTAAAAATGATTCCAACATGACAAAATAAATTACATTATTTGGATATTTAAGGGCCTTTAGAAATGTTTTGAGAAGTTTACTAAGTATGTTTGACTTTGAGCCTTTTACTGCGGAGTGATCCAGGGGGATAAAAATCTCTGAGAAGAGCCCTGTTTAGGCATGGGATTCAATGTGGGATGGACAGTGACAATCAAAGTCTAGAAGGTCTGGCTCTAACAATAGGTCAACCTAGAACAGATACAATTCAGGAAGGCAGAAAGGATCTGGCTGGATTTTTTTCTAGCAGATAGGGCAGGTGGGAGAAGAATTGAGGAAGTGGGGTGGGAGGGATTTAAATCAGCATAATTGGATTGCTCTTTGTGGTATCATTGCTATGTAAACCTAGGCTCATGTTCTTGCAAAGAAATTATGCTTTTCTTTAAAAGTGGGTTTTTTTCTTTTCTTTCTAAGTAGGGCATATGCGCTCTCCAGAAAGAGAGAGACAGAGAGACAAAAAGTGAGAAATCACCCCCCAGGGGGGATTGCCACGCTGCAATCCCTTCTCCATTCTCCTCTCAGGATCTTGGGCACGTACACACATGCGCCTGGCGTGAGTTTAAGCCACTGGGTCCAGGACTTGAACCACGATCAACTACGTGGGAGTCCAGCAACATAGCCATTATGTTAACTGCTGGTCCCTAAAAGTGGGTTCTTGAGAAGAGGGACTAAGTTTTCTCCCACTCTTCACTGCATCGTTCAGGGTCTGTGTCCCTTAAGAAAAGCACAGGCTCCGTATGGCTGAGTATGCATAGGGGATGTTTCTTCTTGGCATACCAATTTGATTTGATGTTTAAAGTCTTTTCATGAGACCTGCTTTGTTTTTCTCTCCATAAATAAACTGCTTCAAAAACTAAACTAGGATCTGAAAACTGGAAGATAATTTTTACAAAAGTAATGCAGATCATTAGGTCCAAGGCTAAAAATCTAGAAATCAGATTGCTATACTACCAGGAAACCCCTTTTCCCACTGCATATTTTTGTTTTGTTGAGTGTTTATGTATGTGCATGTATGTGTGTTAGATGCATATGTGTGTTGAGAGCATTGTCATGGTATTCTTTTTTTTTTTACAATACTTTTATTCTTTTAATTCATATGTTTAGCGAACAGGTTTTAAAGACATACTATGGCCTATGTACTCTTTTACACTTTGTAATACAAAATCAAATAATATGAGTCTCTTCAGAACTTGCTTAGAGAGACAAAGGAGGAGCAACAGAAGGGGGCAAGGCAGTAAGAGAAGTATAGGCATGTGCTGCAGGACCATATGAGAGGAAGGGCCGGAAAGTCTCAGAAAAGTTGCCACTGACAACAATTAGCAGGAATTTCTCAAGTTAAAAGTCACGTTAAAAAAAAAATGGTACACAGTGGACAAAAAGAAAAAAAAAAAGCAGTATACAGTGCATTTCTGGTTTATTATGGCAAAAAGCCAAGGCCCATGGTAGGAGTATTGGCCTTGTGTAGGCTGGAACCCCAGTTCTGTCACGTTCTTGCTATGAAAACTTCAAGAAGCCCCTGACCTCTCAATGCCTCGCTTTCCTCATTTGGCAATAATAATAATATCTTTCTCATAAGGTTATTCATCAGATTTAAGATGACAGTTTATGTCAGGTGCTCAGAAAAGTGGGGAGTTGCATACACACTAGCTAGTTTTATGACTGAAGTTCAGGGGCTATTTAGGAAGAGCCAGGGAAGGAAACTGAAAGTTCGACAGTAATAGAGCTTACACTGGGTAGATCGTGGTACGAAATTTGGGTTTTATTTGTATCCAAAAGTATGTCACAAAAAAGGGTGCTGACCTGATTAACCACCCATATATATAAAGATGCCTTGATAGTCATATGTATAATGTATAGGATAATCAATTATGAGATTCCTGCAGTGATACAAATGAGAAGAGTACTTGAACTAGAGAGAGCAGATGTGAAGAAGGGGTGTGAGTGGTTAGAAAAGATCATAAAGACTATCTAGGATATTTAGGGAAGATAATTCGGATAGTAAATGACCTCCCAATAGTTGGCATACTTTCGTTTGTATAACTAGGTGTGGAGTAATGACATTCATTGGAAAAGGAAATTCAGAAAAAGAGCAAGGTGAAATAATATAATGAGTCGGCTTTCCTTGGGAAGCTCTGCCCCAGTTAAAAATTGGAGGTTTTATTATTAAATAAGAAGTAAAGAATATGTACTGAGACAGAACTGGAAGTCTCTACAAGAGATCCACCAGAAAAAAAAGTGTAAAGTTAAAAAAAAAACAACTTTAAAGCCATCAATTGGATTCTTAGAAAACCTCAGCCATGAATAGGGCAGCTGAAGAATGTAAGGCCAAGATGCCTAGCAATAGAATATATCAGAAATATGGGACCAGAAGTTGGTGTAATGGCTATGTTGCTGGACTCCTATGTAGTCAACCGCAGTTCGAGTCCCAGACCCAGTGGCTTAAACTCACACTGTGCGTGTGCGTGTGTGCCCAAGATACTGAGAGGAGAATGGGGGAGAAGGGACTGTGGTGAGGTCATCCCCCGTGGGGGGTGATTTCTCACTTTCTGTCTCTCTGTCTCTCTCTGTCTTTCTGGCAAGCACACATGGCCTATGGCAAAAACCTCTAAAAAAAAATGTATCAGAAACATGCATCATTATCATAATAGGAATTAATTGGGTAATTACTAAGAATAACAGTAGGCAGAGCACGTTGAAAAATTAATATTCCTGGTAGGACATAGTACACTTAACATAGCAACTCTGTTGAAAGAAAGCATGAAGAAATCTGGATAGAAGTTTGAACTGTTGGGTTGTCAGAAAAGTCATGGCATATTTTTTTCTATGCAAAAATGCATCCCGACTTTTCAGACAACCCAGTAGGTATAAATGAAAGCATCAAGGCAATGGAACTCTCACTCTAAGGATAAACTGCTAACAAGCCAAGAATAATGAAAAGGTGATTATTTCCTTATCAAATGTTTGTTCAAATTACAAACGGTTTATCTCATGGTTTCTGTAAATAGTTAACTCCCCTAGTGCACCTGAAATAGAATTCAGTTTAGAGGCATTAAATTAACAAGCAATTTAAGAAACACATTAACGAGGCAAGTTAGATGTACTTGAGGTACCTAAATCTCAGGCATAGAAAGGAATGGGACTAGTGCACAGAAAATCAATGCAGATAAATATTTAGATTTGAAGAGGTGGAATAAGTGTTTCCTTTCTGAGAGAGTTCCTTTGGGGAGACTCGTTTTTACATAAGGCATTACCTTAAATAGTATCTATCAAGAACTCCCAAACTAAGTCTCCAAATAGAACTACCCAGAATGTTTCTATTAGTCAAGATTCTCCAGAGAAACAACCAATAGGACTTGTAGATACAGATATATAGATTACATGGAGGTGGATATATATTGTAGATGCCAATATATGTAGAAACATGTATACGGAGATTTATTCTATGGTAATGTCACATGTAATTATGGAGGCATGATCTGTCATATGTCACCTACATGCTCAGGTTCAAAGGCTTAAGAGCTGGAGGAACAATGGTGTAGATACCAGTCTAAGACCAAATGCCTAAGAACCAGAAGCACTGGAAGGCAGGAGGAAATCAAATTCCCAGCTTAAATAGTCAAAAAAAGTCAACCAATCTTTCACCTCTTTGTTCCATTCAGGGCCTTGATTGATTGAACAATGCCCAACTACACTGGGGAGATCCATCTGTTTTACTCAGACCACCAAATCAAGCTCTAGTCTCTTCTGGAATCACCTAACAGACAAACAGAGAAGTAATGTCTGGGGCATGCAAAATAAACTGACAAAAGACAAATCAATAGAAGAATTAGAAAAAAAAAAAAAAAAAAAAAAAAAACTTATTGCAAAGATACTGTAAGTAAAACATTAAGATACTAGCACAAGGACAGAAATACAGACTAACACAGTAGAAACGGAGCACGAAAAAAAAAAAAGAAAAAAAAAAAAATAAAAAAAAAAAAAAAAAAAAAAAAACTTACTTATGTTTGCCACATGGCTATAATGGGAAAACTCACTCATGAGTGACATGGGCTAAATGTTGGTTTCCTCCCAAAATTCATACGTTGATACCTGGTACTCAGTGTGATAGCAATAATAGGTGGGACCTCTAGGAAATTAAGTCATTAGGCTCAGCCCTAATGAATAGGATTAGTGCTTCTGTAAAAGAGGTTGAAAGAACCACCTTACCCTTCCTGTCATGAGAACACACATAAAAATCCTGTCTAGGGTGAATGGGTCTTCATCAGATACCTCATCTGTGGACCCCTCAATCCTGGATTTCCCATTCTTCAATTGTGAACAATACATTTCTCTTGCTTATTAATTAGGCAGCCTAAGGTATTTCTTTAAAGCAGGCTGAATGCACTAACACAATGTGGAACTCAGTGATTAGAATTTTAGGACTTACATGTCATCACAAGAAAGGATGATAAATTGTGGAAAGGTGACTAAACAAGGGAAGGTTGGACTCCTAGTGGTAGTACACTGTGGGAATGTGAATGGAAAATATATAGTACATGTGGTTTGTTCTGAGCAGTCGTACAGATAAGTCATTCTTTTCCTCATATGGAGACAGGGACATCTTTATAAATGAAAATTGATGTCACTTATACAAAAAGAAAATGTATGTCCTGCTTTTAGGTAAAATGGAGAAGGGCATGACATTTTTTCTATATTTACTGTTTTTCATTTTCCCTCAGGTAAAAATAATACTTCTGCTAAAGTGTTATTACTTTAGGTTAGCAAATTTTAATTCCCTTACCCCCTTTTTTTTTAGTTACTAGCAGTCCCTTTACTGACTTCCCCTTATGGATAACCACTAACTTGACTTCTATTAACACTTTAAAAACTTTAAGTGAATTTTAAATTTTATATTAAATGCAAAAATAAAATATATATGCTGTACATGTGCTTTGATGTCTAGATTTTCACTTCAATATTGCTTTATTATGTTTGTGATGTTATTCATTTTACTGGGTGTAGTTGTAGGTCATCTACTGCCATGGCTTTATAGTGGTTTGTTTTATAGAAATACCATAACAGATTTATCCAGCCTACACTTAGTAGATATTAGGTAGTTTCCAATATTGAATAGTGTTAATATGAGGATTAATGTATGTTTTTGGTAACTACGTATACATTTTTTAATTGGGAATATACGCTAGAGTGAGTTGAATTATTGGGTCATATGTTATGGGTATAAATAACTTTGGTAGATATTGCACATGAATGTAACATATGAAATTCTGAATGTTTCATACATTCATAAACACTTAAAATGTATGCATTTTTAAAATTTTATCTATTCTGGTATGCAGTGGCATTACAAGGTATTTTTAAAAATAGTTTTCTTCTTTATTCATGATAGAACACATGTGTGTTTGCATGAGAGAGAGAGATACTCTCCAAAGGTCTGGTTTTACTGTAATCCCCTTCTTCCAGTGCTGCAGCCCATAGGATCTTGGGCATTTGCATGTGTGCCTAGAATGTTTGCAGGCAACTGGATTGGGGTCCTCTATTGGTCACAATTATAAAAGCTGGAAATCCAGATCAAGGGAGCAGAACATGAGTCTGAATCCGTGATTGCTTTGTGGGATCTCGTTCTTCTCTTGAGCAGCACATTATTGCTACTGCACAGACCTGGCCTTGCAATGTATCTTGAATTTGCATTTTATTTATCACTAAAGAAGGATGAACATCTTTTCATAGTTACATTGGCTACTTGATATCCCTTTTTTGTAAACTTATATCCTTTGGTCAATTTTATTTTTTAATTTTTAGAGAAATTTTTGAATAGGACATGTGCACTCACCAGAGAAAGAGACAGAAAGTGAAAAATCACACCCCAGGGGGGAATGACCATGCTGCAGTCCCTTCTCCTTTTGGGAGTTTGGGCACACATAGACCTGGCATGAGTTTAAGCTGCCAGGCCCAGGACTTGAACCACGGTTGACTACGTAGGAGTCCAACAGTATAACCACTACACCATCTGTTGGTTCCCTTTTGGTCTATTTTAATATTAGGCTCTCTGCCTTTTGGATATGATTTTGAAAACCCCAGTCAGAATGACTAGGATTTAAAAAAACAACAAAAAAATGATAAGTTCCAGTGGGAGTGTGGTGAAAGGGGAACTCTCTTACACTGCTAGTGGGAATGTAAATTGGTCCAGTCACCGTGGAAAACCATTTGGAGATTCCTCAAAATCTACAAATAGAACTACCATATGATCCAACAATCCCACTCCTTGGTATCTACCCAAAGGACAGAAGAATTCTTAATCAGAAAAGTGCTTGTTCATCCATGTTTATTGCAGTATTATTCACAATTGCTAAGACATGGAACCAACCCAAATGCCCACAAACAGATGAATGGATTAAAAAAAACTGTGGTGCATATATTCTATGGAATACCACTCAGCCATAAAAAATAGCAAGACCCTGGCTTTTGACAGAAAGTGGATGAATATAGAAGATTTACTGCTGAGGGAAGCAAGCCAGGCTATGAAGGAAAGACATTGTATGTCTCCACTTAATATATACTGAGTGTCCCCATTCTATGACCCAAACTGAATGACTAAAGGATGTAGAATCATAGTAAATGGTTGTGAATACCAGATACAGTGTGGGAAGAAGGCAAGTGGAGGAGTAGAATCTGAGGAAGGACATTAAGGAGAAAAATAGAGAAGCAAAGCATTTATGGGATGAGGAAATGGGTTATTATCTGTTGAAAATAACTTTATAGTCTTGTCAACTGGACATGTGAGAAATGTACATATGTTGGAATATTCTCTTTGCAAGCTAAAAATGTGATTAAATGTATAAAAGAAATTGAAATAAAAAAGAAATATAATTAAAAAAATAAAATCCTTTGTATAGATACTGTTCTTCTATAAGTATGTGTATTACAAATATCTTGTCTCACTTTGTGGTTTGTTTTTCACTATCTTAAAGGCAGAGGTTGATTTTTTTTGGGGGGGGAGGTTTTCACTATAGGGCACTTGCGCTCGCCAGACAGACAGAGAGAGACAGAGAGACAGAAAGTGAGAAATCACCCCCCCAGGGGGGATGGCCACGCTGCAATCCCTTCTCCTCCATTCTCCTCTCGGGATCTTGGGCATGCATGCACACACCCCCGGCGTGAGTTTTAAGCCACCGGGTCCGGGACGCAAACTGTGGTCGATTATGTGGGAGTCCAGAGACATAGCCATTACTCTAACTGCTAGTCCCAGGGCAGAGGTTGATTTAACAAAAGGTTTCATTTTAAAGTAGGTCAATTTATCACTTATATCTTTATGTTTCGTGTATTTTCTATTCTGTTTATAAAATCTTTGCATATAGTGTATGTGGTCATGAGTTTATCTTTGTTGCTCTTTAGAAGTTTATATTTATTATTTTATAATAGCAGCTTTAACGATATAAAATTCACTTGCCAAATAATTCATGGTTTTCTGCTTCTGATATAATTAAGACTTTTTACATTTAAAAGTATAATTCATTAATTTTTGGTATATTCACAGATATGGGCAATCATTGCCATTGTCAACTTTAGAATAGAACCTTTTTCCACCTTAACAAGAAACCTTGTGCCTTTTAACCATCACTGCTCTAACCCCCTATTCCTCCAAGTCTTAAGTAATCCCCAATTTACGTATGGTTTCTATATATTTGCCTATTCTGGACATTTAATAAAATAATGCAATCATATAGTACATGTAATTTGTTCCTGGCTCTTTCATTTAGAATAATGTCTTCAAGGCTCATCTATTTATCTTTAAGTTTACTTATTCATTACTTCTATGAGGAAAAAGTCAGAAAACCAGTCTTCACGTCATGCTCCGTCCCCAGTCTCAGAAGCCCCAATCATAAGCACATGAATGCATACCCAGCGTGTACGGGGAGGCCCTGGGATGTGGTGTAATTGTGTTACTGTTGTACCACTATCCAGGTCCTAATCTGTGATTTATAACATAAAGCTATGTTTTATTTCATTTTATGAATGAGGAATATTCAATTATGTAAATATACCACATTTTCTTTATGCACTCATTGTTTGCACCCTTAAAAGTCATTACTTTTTTAATCTTACCTGTGTATCTATATTTACTCTTCACCTTAAATACATTTGGTATTTGATGGAGGTAGAAATTTAGGACTTTTTTTCTTATGGATATTAAATTGACACAGTACCATTTATTGAAAAGGCCATCTTCCCTGCAGTGCATCAGATTGTTTTATATACAGAATTTCTGGATGAGGCTTGTAGATTTCCTTATTTCTTTCAGTTTGCCATAGGGCACATGTACTCATCAGGGAGAGAGAGAGAGAGAGACAGAGAGTGATGGAGGGAGGGAGAAAGCACCCCCTGGGGGGATGGTCACAGGGAAATCTCTTCTTTATTCTTTTTTTAGAATTATTTATTTAATTTTCTTTATTGTTAGTATTATTTTTGCTAAAGGGCATATGCACTCATACGAGAGAGACAGAGAGAAAGAGAGAGAGAAAGTGGGAAAGCACACCACCAGGTCTGGGACTCACACCACATCAGCCATGTGGAAGTCCAGAGCCTTAACCACACTACCTACTGGTCCCTCTCTTCTCTATCCTTTTCTTGAGATTTTAGGCACACATCATCTGACTTTCTTTGAAAAGATCATCTATCAGGAGAGATCTCACACAGATGGAAAGAAAGCTTCGTAGCAATTAAATCGTAAATGTCTTATTTCTGTTCCCTCCTTCCATTCCCCAAGTCTGCAACGAGCCTACATGAGACCTCAGGTACTTCTTGTCTCCACTCCTAAGCTAGATCTGGCATTCCAGCAGGGAGCTGCTAATACACCTTTTCTTACTTAAGGATTTGCTGTCATTTATTCTTTCTGTATTGTTATTTTATCCTTCTCTACTGGATTATTTCCATCATTAAAAAAGAAAATCTTCTTGGGGCCAGCAGGTGACATGATACTTAAGGTGACTAGATCCCACATGGCAGCCTGCATAGTTGGAATCCAGGACCTAGCAGCTTGAAAAACAACCTTGGGTGTGTGCTTCAAGGCCCAAAATTCCAAAAGGAAAAATGAAGAAGTGATTGTAGTGTGACCATTCCCTATGGGGAGTGCTTTCTCATTTTTCCTCTCTCTGTCTCTCTTCCAGGGGGTGCCAGACCCTCTAGCAAACTAAAAACAAATAAACAAGAAACTTCTTGATCCCAAATCTTTCTACAACTATAGCACAGTTATAAAAATCTATCAAAATACTAGGTAATAGGGACCAGCAGATGGCCTAATGGTTACGTCACTGGATTCCCACATAGTTAACTATGGTTCAAGTTCTGGACCCTGTGGCTTAAAACTCATGCATGGGGAGGGGGGACACTGGAAGTGGGGGAGACTAGCAGACGGCATAATGTTGGGTAACTGGACTCCCACATAGTCGCCCATGGTTCAAGTCCTGGATCTGGTGACTTGAACTCAGGCTAGCACATATGCGTGCATTCCCAAGATCCTGAGAGGAGAATGAAAAAGAGGGGATTGTAGTGTGGCCATCCCTCCCCAGGGGGTGATTTCTAACTTTCTGTCTCTCTGTTACTCTGGCAAGCACACACACCCTACAGCAAAAATCTCTCTTAAAAAATTAAGAAACAATAACAATGACAAAACTCATGCCAAGAGCATAAACGTGCATGCCCAAAATGCTCAGAGGAGAATGGAGGAGGAAGAATTGTGGTATGACCATCCTCCCTGGGGGGGGAGGGATGTGGGGGTGACTTCTCACTTTCTGTCTCTTGTCTCTCTCTATCTCTATGGTGAACACATGTGCCCTATAGCAAAAATTTCTCTGAGAACAAAAACAAAAAAACAAAACAAAACAAAGCAAAAAACTAGGTTTAAAAGTCTTTTTAGTCACTTTCCATTAGTCACTTTCCATTCTCAGCCAACTCCAGAATAGATGATCTTTTCCATTACGCTGGATCTCCTTTGCCAACTGGCACAAAATCAAGTTGTCAGTGAGAGTGCAGGAGGGATAGCGTAGGACACAAAGTCCTCTTCCTTAGTTCCAGTGTGCTTTCTTACCATGCAGCCGGTCCTAAATTAAGATAACTAGAGGCAACCTGTAAGCTCATTTTATTAAAAAGTATACTTTATGAAGCGATATGATTGTTTAAAAAATTAAATAAGCAAACAGAATTTTAAAAACACTACCACAGCACCATAATTCAGGGAAAATTTTCATTAACATTTAGTTACATAAAGAAGCATCCTTTCAAAAACAGGTGAATACAATGAATACATGGTATTAAAATATATAATTTTTTTTTCTGTTTTGTAACATGACTTCTTTTTTACTTATTGTACTATAAAATAACATCATTAATAAGTATGTCTTACAGTATCATGTTATTGTTTGCTTAGTCTCTCAATGACCAAATTGTGGGAACCAACAGTTAGCATAATGGTGTGGTAGACCGCAGTTCGCGTCCCGGACCCGGTGGCTTAAAACTCACGCCGGGCGCGTGTGCATGTGTGCCTAAGATCCTGAGAGGAGAATGGAGGAGAAGGGATTGCTGCGTGACCACCCCGCCTTGGGGGTGATTTCTCGCTTTCCGTCTCTATGTCTCTCTCTGTCTGTCTGGCGAGCGCACACGTCCTATAGCGAAAACCTCTCCAAAAAAAAAAAAAAAAAGACCAAATTGCTATAAATATTTAAATAATTTTTGATTGACTTCTTTTTTTTTTGATTGACTTCTTAAATAACCACATCTTTTTCTTTGTTCCTTTTGCTTTTTTTTAAAAAAAATTGTTTTTAATAAAATCACCGTATATTATTACAGCATGTAAAATATATTTTCCCAGCATGGATACACTGTATATTAGTTCAGTAAAAGGTATCATATTATTCTCAACAGATAATTTTCCATTTTCGTGTCCCTTAACTATTTTTCTTCTTTCTCTATCCCCTTGATTCCCTTCCTCCTTCTACCCTCCTCCCACAATGACATTTAAAAATGTAAATTTTGGTTTTAAAAAAAAAATTAAACAGTACCAGCAGTTGGTGAAGTGCTTAAGGCATTAGACTCCTACATGACTGACTATGGTTTAAATCCTGGATCTGGCAATTAGCTTTCTCACTTTCTCTCTCTATCCCTCTTGCTCTCATCTATCTATAGTGAGTGTGCATGCCCTATAGCAAATTTTTTTTAAAAAAAGTAAATAAAATTAATTTTTTAAAAATAAAAACAATAAACATCAAGTGTCTTTATAAAGTTCACAGGGAATGAGTATGAAAAACTATGTTTAGATTTCAAATTTCTTTTTGTACCAAAATTAACTTATGCTTTAATTTTCTGTTTCCATGAAGTTTTTGACATCTTTGGAGAGAGTCTGTGTGTGTGTTTACATGTGCCTTATCTATTCTAGGATCCATTCTCTTGGCAATTTTCTTTCTTCTTCATAATAATAGATAGCAATAGATAACCAATTCCTTCTACTCAGTTAGCAAACATATCAATGTACCATTAGTTCTCAGACTTATTAGTGATTGCAAGGATGCTAATTTTGAACAACATGGTAAGCTGACCCAGTAGATGTTCCAGGCATTTTCCCTTTCCTCTGTCATTCCGTAAAATTCACCGAGAAGCTAGAGAGTCTAATTTTGTGTGAGACAGCCACTGATTGAATCTATCTTTTAATTGATGCTTATGTATTACCATATTCTTATAAGTATCTCCTGTAACAAAGGAATTTTAAAAAATTCAAAAATGGTCTAAGGCAGAAGATGGTAAACCACAGCCCATGGGCAGCCTATTTTTGGAAATAAAGTTTTATTAGAACACAGTCCCTTATTGTTTGATATATTGTATGTTACTAGTATGACAGCACAGTGACAGAGTTGAGTAATTGCCACAGAGACTGCCTGGCCCACAAAGCCTACCCTCACAGAAAAGGTAATCCTAGTTTCGGGTGATAATTTGATAGTTCTCCGTAAACAACTACAAACGAAACTTCAGTCAGGCAATTGGTTGATCCGCATCAATCACTAGACATACCTTTATTGAGTCCCTGTTCTGACTTCCATGTTCTTGGGGTTAAATCTTAGGTACAATATGCATGATTACTATTCATAGGAAATTTATGATAAGGTCAGGAAGATAAAAGATCCATACAAATAAAATGACATGAGAATATGTAATTGAGTGCTTAAAGTAGGTGATGCAATCTTAAACTCATAATTTATATATGACATGGTATCTTGCCTTAAATTTCTAGAACATACCTCATTGAACTAGGTTATAGGACTGAGACAATCTAAACATATTTTTAGGTGACTCCTTTGGTTCTATTTGCCCTAAGAGAAGGTCTCTTCTCATTTCTGATTTTGGAAAAAGTTCCTAAACTATTTTCCTTAAACTAGTAAGTTCTTGATAAATGACACACACACCAAATTGTGTCAATAACCAGGATGTTCCTATGGTGCAATGAATTTTGCTAACTCGGAACAATGGATAAATGACTCATCTAGTCTGTTTAAATGACCTGTTTGCTGTTATCTGCACACAGTAATTTACTGAAGGAAATTGGATTTTGCAGACCTATACTTCCTGCTTTGTTCACTATGTGCTTCTTCTCTCTTCTATTCTGACTCGTAAATGAGTCAATCTTACTTCAACATAATGCTTTGAAAGTTTAATACTTTGTGAGGAATTTTTTAAGTGATACTCATGAAATTAAAATGAATACCTTGTGGTTGAGAATATGCTCATAAGATGATATAAGTGAAGATGGATAAAATATTAAGAAAACATTTCCAGAAATCTTCTACAACTCAGAAGAGTTGTCTCATATAAATAGCTCTCTTAATTGATTTAAAATCATCTTAGAACTCTCAATACAGTAAAATGCATGGGTGTGAATTCTTAAAAGCATTTATTTATATGTTCAAGGTGAACAAAACCAGTAAGCCATGAAAAGCTGGTGCAGGTATTTACGTTAGCTTGCTCCCCATTGCTGTTAAAGATGTTTATAAAAGTGGCTCTTCCAATCAAACTCTGACCTGGAACTTAATGAAGCAATCAATCAGACAACCAAGAAGAATCTGTGGAGCAATTACTTAAAGCATGGCATTGTCCAGCTACTCTAAAGTTTTAGACACCATAATAACTTTGATTTTTAAAGAAATGGTCATTAATTTTGGAAAACAAGACTTATGCAGATGGAAAGTAGTGAAATGTTGAAGAACATACATTTAAGTGAAAACAGAAATCATTCGTAGCCTATATTTTGGATATTCCAAGAGACTAGCCTACCACTTAACAAATGCAGAGAGCTAAATGAATTATTAAATGAAGTACTTGATAAATATTAATTTGTGATTTGTAATCTCCAAATTCTGAAAATTTATAGATTGTCTTTTGTGGTAATGTAAGAAAGTATTGGGACCAGCCGTTAGCATAATGGCTATGTCGTTGGACTGCCACGTAATCGACCACAGCGTCCCGGCTTAAAACTCACACTGGGTGCGTGTGCGTGCGTGCCCAAGATCCTGAGAGGAGAATGGAAGAGAAGGGATTGCGACATGGCCATCCCCGCTGGGGGGTGATTTCTCACTTTCTGTCTCTCTGTCTCTGTCTTTCTGGAGAGCGCACGCACCCTATAGCAAAACTTCTCCAAAAAAAAAGAAAAAAGAAAGTATCAATGAGGTCATAAATTTTTACTTTACACTTTTAAGATGGGAAGATTTAGATAGGAACTGGTGATCCAGACAGTAGTAAAACACAACCAAAGACATATGGAATTGGATATAGTGTTTGAGAGAAACCTGATCTGATTTAGAAGTTGAAGCCACATTTTCATACACACCCAGAAGGCAAGAAAAAATATTGAACTGACATAATGAGTAACAATTACTTTTTGTAAGTTCTTAATGAGGCTGGCTAGATATGAAATGAGTATTTTTGTTTACAGTGAGGATTATCCCATGCAAGCAGGGCTTTATGATAAGTTTTTAAATCTGGGCCAGGATTTATTCAGTTTAGTAACTGGGTAGAATGAGCATGGGTTTCTCTTTGCAAATTATGATGCAGCGGCAACTTGTTAGTAAGCTTTGGCTGTCTTCCAATTAGACTTGTGCAAATTGTATTCATTAAACTTGACTCAAATAACCCTCCTGACCCTTGCCCTCCCGTTTTTTTAATCTTAAAGTCAATAGCATATTTTTTTTTATTGTACTGAAAGTCAGATTGATGTCTACATTTCTTGTATTTCCATCCTCTTCTAAGTGCATTAGAAGCCCAAGGAAGAATTCATAGTAATGGTTATCTTGCTCATATACAATAAGGTATATATCAACGTGACTGCCATTCTTTCATTCTAATTAAATGCTTTTCTTTCCCATTAAAAACATGACTGTTCTCAAAAATTTTCTTCAAGTTTTTTTTTTTTTTGGGGGGGAGAGGTTTTTGCTATAGGGCGCGTGCGCTCGCTAGATAGACAGAGACAGAAAGCGAGAAGTCAGCCCCCCAGGGGGGATGGCCACGCCACAATCCCTTCTCCTCCATTCTCCTCCTGGGATCTTGGGCACACACGCACATGC
>NW_006159585.1:3714155-3728975 GCF_000334495.1 Tupaia belangeri chinensis | reverse complement strand
ACCACGGTCGACTACATGGGAGTCCAGCGACATAGCCATTACGCTAACTGCTGGTCCCCAAGTTTTGTTTTTTCAATGTAAAATTGTAGCATGAGACTACCTTATGTATGTGTTGCTTCATGCCTAGAGAAAAACTAAGTTAATTTGTCTAGAGTAAAACTAAGTTAATTATCTAATCTACAGGTATAGGTTATAAAATGCTAAAAGTAACCTAAAATTCATCTGGACATGATTTGCGCTGAAGGTGAAGAATGGACAATTAATCAAGGATAAGCTAGTGAACTCTGTAGGAAGACAACACTTAGGAGCTAACTGGAATTATGAAAGATATAGGTCAGCAAAGCTTCCTTGTTGAGAAGCTCTCAGAGGGTAATGTTATATTAGTAGGAAGAAACATTGAAATTAAGGGTAGAAATAGCCCAGGTGAGAATTAGACTCTTAGGAACAAGTTAGGAGAAGAGTTAATAAATTCTAGTCCATTTAATCAAGAAGACTTCTAGACATGTATTATAGCATCTTTGATAACTAAGAAGGCCCCAAAACAATTCTTTCCCTTCTCTTGATATTGTGGTCCACCACTAGCATTCAAACAGCCCCACATCATGGCCAAGTGATCACCTGGCATACTCACAGAGGCCCCTGGACTTGAACTGAGAATCTTCACATATGAAATTGCCTTGCAGTGCATCACATATTACCCTCCCCTCACTACTGAACCACTATCTGTCCCCTCTGCCTTTTCCATACAGAGAAAACCTTTCTCTTACTTTTTCCAAAAATCTGAAATTAAGAGGTGTGATCTATCTCACTTTTTCCATAACTCCCACCTGTTAATCCACGAGTAGCCTCTATTCAGTATATTCATCCTTCATATCCTTACCCCTTTTCCACACACACACGAGTGTTTTCTTCACTACAGAAATTTAGGTGCACCTTCTCCTTTTCATGGCTAACATTTGCACGTGTATTCTCAGATCAATCCCTTGTACATTTTCTATTACCATCTCCATTAGTGATTTCCACTCCATTTAGTTGATGCTGTTCAATTTCAACTTTCAATCCTGAAGATTACTTCTCAAGACCAGGGTGTCCCTCTAGGTGTCTTCCCATATCTGTGTTTTTCTTTGTAGATATACTTGCTGAAAGATTTTTCTGTCTCAAACTCCTCTGCTACTCTGTTCTTTTGGCCTCCTTAATTGTGGATTATAGTTTCAATCTCTCTTGCTATATCCAATTAAAGTGCTGTCATCTTCCTAATCTCCAGATTAGACAATCCCTTATTTACTTGGAACTCTGATGCATGTGACAGTATTGCTATTTTATCCTCAAGTTTCCCTCTTTTACATTTCTTAGCATGAGACAGTATTGCTATTTTATCCTCACATTTCCCTCTTTTACATTTTTTAACTTCTTACTTTCTTTGCACTTATTTTTTTCTGATGATTCAATATCGGTATCCTTTATGATACATTTTTTCAGTAGGCCATACCTTCTGCTCAATGCTCTTTTTATAAGCTCTCATTAGAAAAATTTGACCACATTTGCATTTTTAGTGAACATTTTACTGCAATATTCATGAATGCTTACAAAATATAACTGTATAGCTCAATGGACTTCCGCAATATGACCATGCTCAGGTGACCACACTCAGATGATGAACTAGAATATTACCACCACCCAGAAGTTTGTCTCATGGATCTGTCCAGGCACTACTCAGCTCTGACCCAAGAAAATCTACTCTATTGACCTCTCATAGTACATCTAGGTTTGCCTTCATTCAGTATGTACTCTTTTGGGTCTTGCTTCTTCTGAAGAATGTTAGTTTTATGAGATTCATTTATGCTTATATGTTTAACAATATTTTTCTAATTCTACCACAGATGGTTTTTCCATTCTATTGCTGATGAACATTATTAGTGTTTTAAGTTTAGGGCTACCATGAATTGTGTTGTCATGGACATTTTTATACATATCTTTCAATGGCTAGTGGTACACATATCTGCCAGATATATTTTTAGAGTAAAATTTTCAGATGAAAGAAAATGCATATGTACAGCTTAAGTAGACACTACTAAAGAGTGTTGCAAAGTGGTTAAATGAATTTATACGCCCAAAGGCATTGGAAGTTTGAGTCGTTCTGCACTCTTCCAGTACCTGGTAAAGTCTTCCTCTTGTTTGTTTGTTTTAGCTGTTTTGTAGATATGAAGTGGTTTGTCTTTGAGATATTAAGTTGCATATACTTAAGGACTCATGAGATCAAGCACTCATCTTCCTATGTTTATTGACCTTTGTATGTTCTCTTTTGTGAAGTGCCTGCTTAAGTCTTCTGTTCACTTTTGATTGGATTGTCAGTAATTCAGTGACAGGGAGAATTTCTTCCTGGAATGTCAGTACCAGTTCTTTGTCAGATATATATGGCAAATATTTTAACCAATTTTGTGATATACATTTTTACTCTCTTAGTAATGTCTTTGGAGAAAAAGAAGAGTTGGGTGTAAATCTAGCTCAATTGACCAGTCTTTGCTTTTATACCTTTAGAAAGGTCTATTTTATCAATGTTAGTTTTATCCTTATGTATGGAGAGTGATTTTTTTAACCTGTCAGTGTCCTATTGGTCAGAGCTGCTCTCCTTGTCTCCTTCTGATTAAGTTAAGTGTTTCCCCCAAAATTCATCATTAAATATTATTTGTAACATTTTTTTAATAGATAGTGCTCATCACATTGAGTTCCCTGTATTCCTACTTCATTGAGAGTACTTTATCGTAAGTGGAGGTAAAATATTTTCAAATGCTTTCTATGTATCTATTATAAATTATATAATTTTTGATAATACAGAAAACATTTTATGATTTAAAAATCCAAACAAATCTTTTAACAAATTTAGGTGTTGAAGTTATTTTTAAAAATATTTTACTGAGAGAACTAGCAAGTGGTGTAATGGTTACGTTACCCCCTCTGAGGGGTGATTTCTCACTCTCAGTCTCTCTGTTTTTCTTTGTCTCTCTGGTGAGCACACATGCCCTATAGCAAAAATCTCTAAAAAAATAATAACTGAGTGTTATTTGAGATGATAATTAGATCCTTAATTTTGAATTTTTCTAATATATGTACTAAAAGCTGTAAATTTCCCTCAAAGCATTGTTTCATTTATGTAACAGTCAGGACTCCATCAGAAGACAAACCCACACAGAAATTTGTACAGAATTTTACTGTAAATAACTATTAATTGTAAGAAAGAATTACCTACCAAAATATTAAAAAAGCACTAAAGAATATAAGAAAAGATATAGGGAGCAACTGCTACATTTAGAACTGAGGCAGTGTGCTTATGAAAGGAAAAAAAAATTCAGTAAAAGCATCCTCACTCCTTTATAGCTGTGGTCCAGATGTCAGTAGAGAATGAGTAACCGTGATCCACTGGGTAGTATAGAAGACGTGTTAACTATGCAGAATTTACTAGGAAACTGGGACCAGCAGTTAGCATAATGGCTATGTCACTGGACTCCCATGTAGCCAACCACGACCAGGACCCGGTGGCTTAAACTCATGCGGGCGCATGTGTGTGCATGTCCAAGATCCCAAGAAGAATGGAGGAGAAGGGATTGTGGCGTGGTCATTCCCCCTGGAGGTGATTTCTCACTTTCTTTCTCTTTGTCTCTCTCTGTCTTTCTGGTGAGTGCATGCGCCCTATAGTAAAACCTCTCAAAAAAAAAAAAAATTTACTAGGAAACTACCTCTAGAATGCCAGGGGAAGCTGTCCTTTGGAATTATACACTGATGCACCTTCACAGGTGGTGGACTGGAAAGGAACGCTCTGGGCTACTAAGGGAAGCTGCTCATGAAAAGGTGCCACACTCAAGGCTTACTCGGGGAGTGTGCTACACAGAGCTAGCTTTCACCATCTCAGCACCAGAAACAGACTGCAACTAGCAAGGGGCCCCTATTTCCTTCAGGATCCCCTCTAGATCCTTCTACTAACACAGTTTGACCTTGACCAGCACCAGAAACAGACTGCAACTAGCAAGGGACCCCTATTTCCTTCAGGATCCCCTCTAGTTCCTTCTACTAACACGGTTTGACCTTGAGGCAACTGGCAAAAGAGAAATGCCTGCAAGGTCTAGCAAGACAGGAGATGTGTTTAGAGCTGAAAGACAGTGACTGCCATAAACTACATTCTAGACATTTTAATACGCCAGGTTTTCGTTACAATAATTTGTTTCCAATTTATTTTGTGACTTTTCTTTTTTGGACCAATTGGCTTTTAGAAACACGTTGTTTAATTTTCAAACACTGGAAATATTTGCAGTTATTTACTTTTTCTTAATTCTTGACTAAATAACATTGCTGTGAGAGAATGATTTTAAAATGTTTTTGATTTGTTGAACACAGAGACTCATTTTGTAACCCTATATATATATATATATTACCAAATTGCTAGCTATTCCATGTAAATTTAGAAAGGTCTATTTTATCAATGTTAGTTTTATCCTTATGTATGTATATATTTATTTATTTATTTGTTTGTTTATTTATATTTTAAACTAGAAGAGCAGTTTATTGTATTAATAATGTAATAGACAAAGAAATTCAGCTATTTCTATTGCATAAAGCATTTAAGGTTAACATCCAGAATTTTGACTGACAGCATCGTATTAGTACACTCAGCTTTAGAACAGTTATCAACAAAACTTTAATTTTAACAAATTTTTTAACTCCTAAACTCTTCCAATAGTACTCAAACCTTCAACAACATGCTATAGACTTATATTTTTTGTCCCTTTGTTTCTTTCCTGCCATTTTTCTGAAGACAAAAGCTTTACCATATAAAGTACTTCCTACGTTAAAGATTTTCCTTTTAACATTTTTACTAAAACTATATATTGATTTATTTATAAATAAGATCCCAAGTTTATTAATTGTATTGTCCAAGTGTATCATATTCTTTGGATTTTAGATATTTTTTTGTAGACTGATTCTATCAAAAATAATAGCATGGGACCAGAGGAGGTAGCATAGTCCAAAAGGTACTGAACTGCAGACCTGGAAGCCACATGACTGACTGCAGTTCTGATCCAGGCCTGGTTGACCTGGAATGCATCAGGTTCATGAGTGCCCAAGTCCCTAATGAACTGGAGAGCTGGAGAGCTGGAGAGCTGGATAAAGGGACCATGGTGTGATCAGACTCTGCTGAGGATGGTTTTCCCTCTCTTGAACATACATTTTTATCATGAATAAAATAAATACATTGAAAGAAAAGCAAAGGAAACTGGCATATCTGTGAATTGATCTATTTTTCCACTATTACTTTTTACCAATATATCTAAAAACATGTTTGTGATCAACTATTTTTACTAAGTCCTTTTATTATAAATAGATATTGAAATTATTTAATGTTCTGTGTCAGTATGGTTATATCATTTCTCTGTTTTTCTGTTAATGCAGTTAATTTTATTTATAAATTATCTAATATTAAACAATCTTCATGAGTCCTGGTTAAATCTGATTTTGTCATGCTATATTACATTCTCGTTCTCATTGCACTCTTAGATTTGGTTTGGTAAAATTATGTTGTTTTTTTTTTTAATAAATGAAGTGGACTTTTCTGTTATTCTTTTAAAGTGTTTGTCTGGTTCTTCTAGACTCATGCTTAGTAAGTGGTTGCTTTTTTGTTTTTGTTTTTTGCCATAGGGTTCGTGCACTCACCAGAAAGACACAGAGAAAGTGAGAAATCACCACCCTGGGGTGGGGGAGGTGGCCACATCACATTCCCTTTTCCTCCATTTTCCTCTCAGGATTTTGAGACCATGTATGCACATGTTCCTGGGGTGATTTTCAAGTCCTTGGGCCTGGCACTTGAATGGCAATCGACCATTTGGGAATCCAGTGCGTTAACCACCACACCACATGCTGGCCCCAGTTATTTTTTCTCTAAAAGTTTATTTGATTTACATTTTCAAATTAGTTGGAATGTAGTTGTTCATTTTATTGTGCCATTATTTGTTGTTGTTGTTTTTTTGAGAAGTTTTTACTATAGGGCACGTGCGCTCACCAGAAACACAGAGAGACAGAAAGCGAGAAATCACCTCCCAGGGGGGATGGCCATGTTGTAATCCCTTTTCCTCCATTCTCCTCTCGGGATCTTGGGCACACATGCACACGTGCCCGGCATGAGTTTAAGCCTAATATAGCTTTTTAAAAGAAAAAAAAATCATTTGAATTTTAGTGTTTCATCATTTTAAACAGAAAATATGTGGAATATTCATAATATAACCCACCACTTTTTTTTTCTTTTAATGAGAGAGGTTGGTCCACTTACACTCATTGCAATTTTTTAAAGTTTTTTTTGCCTTTTTCTTGTGTTAATATTTATTATTTCAGTTAGTTGTACTTATTTTATGATTATTTGTAGTCCTTTCTTACTTTTTATAGTTGATATCTGCATCTTGCATTAATCTACTGGTACTTTGGAAATCCTTACTTCCCTAGATGCTCTAACCCCTACTCCCTTGTCCTTCAGATATTGTGGATATTATCTAGATTTTTATAACCTGATATGCAATATGAATATACAGATACTTTTTTACTTTTTCATTTACTTTTACTTTGTTTCAGCAACTGTACATTCTAGACTGTTTCCATTTTGTTTGTTTGGTTGGGAAAGCACATAAATTAGAGGCATTTTAACTGGAAAGCTGCAGAGAATGCTATAATCTAGCTATAATCTAGAACATGCATTATAAAAGGCATCCAGAAAACAAAATACAGGAACAGCTACCATAGGTATAGTTTTATTATGTTCAGTTAACACTGATCCACATGCGTTTAAGGACTACTTAAGTCCATTCTGGTAAAGAAACATAATTAGTAGGTGTTCAGGATCACAGCCAGATGCCAGAGAGGATTGGGAGTCCTGAGTTGCCCCCAGTTGGTGGCATAGCCAGGGCTAGAATCAATAACCGTTTTATAAGTTCTGTGCTCTTTGAAGTACTTGAGAGAGCTTTCTCACAAGAGTTACCAAAGGACAGGATCCTGCTGTTACCTCCCAGAATGACAGTCTGACCAAGGACTCATAAAGGGAAAACTGGGGCTGTCAAAGCTAAGCAGTGAACTTGACAAGCAGGAATAGCTGGACAAACTAAAAGCCACTTGAGGGGCTTTAGTATTAAAAGATAAAAGTTACAATTAGGGTAATGAGGATTTTGTAAACTACAGAAAAGGTGAAAAAGTTAAAGAAAATTATGAAAATTATCTAAACAAAACATTAAAAGAAGGAAACCATAAAGATTAGGGGAAGTGCTTATTTGTTCTGCCTGGCATGTTTTCCTAGTTAAATAATTTATGTTATTAAATTCATAAATATTTACACTCGCTTGTGTTGAGACTGGTTTGGTTAAATTTTCTTTCCCAAATTAGTCCAACTGTTGCATTCTGCTTCTACCACTTTAGTGAAACTTTGTTTATTACTTAGCACCTACTCACTGGAACAAAAGTAGGTCTCAGAGACTTCTGCCAAATGATATATGAGGCAAAGAAGAGTGATAAGGACTGTGAAGTCAGTTGTGTGGGCCTTCATCATGGCGGGCTACACAGTGAAAGAAGAAGTGGCAGCATAATGGGATCCACCAAAGTTTCAAAATATAATATCCATTCCTTCACTAACATTGGGTTGTCTGGCAAGTCATGATGCATTTTTGCATAGTAAAACATAGAAAAATACATCATAACTATCCCAAAATGTAGTATTTCTTAAATATATATTTTGTGCAAGTAAAGGTGAGGCATGAACTCGTAGAATGTCACTATGTCTGAAATTGACTTCATTGGCAGTCTAGAAACTATTCGCCGGTATTTATCCCAAGAAAAGCAATAACTTCAAGTTTCTGTGAGTTTACATCACTTTGTAAAATAAGTCTATTATGTCAGTTTGTGTGCAAGTAAGTAATCTGGGAATCTTGCTAAAATGCAAATTTTAAATAAATAGGAGTAGGAGATAAGAGTCTTCAATTCTTGGATAATTCCTTTGCTATAGGTTCATAGGTATACCACGTAATGCATACAGATTATATATAGCCTGAAGAATTGTAAGGAGAACGAAAAACCAAGCATCATCTAAGAAAAAATTCATTCAAAGAGCAATCTTGGTGGGGGGGGGGGCGCTGTGGACCATCAAACTGTGGGATCTTAAAAATCTGAAAGGCAAATCATTAAAACAAAGTATAAAAATGAGTTTGAAAGTTAGAAACAAATTTTTGTTTACTTTAAATCTTTCTCAGGTAGAGACCTGAACTGTACCATGTTTTGACCTGAGGTGTTGAAACTCTTGCCCTGAAGGCTGTATTTTAAAAGACTGCAATCTTACTCTTTTCAGCCCATGATTCCATGGTGTGAGAAGACCTCAAAGCCAAGAGGCTATGATTCTTGGAGCCCACAGTCCCATCTTCCAAATCCGGTACATTCATCTCTTCTAAAATTCCCTGGGTCTACCCCTGGGACCTTCATTACATCATTCTCAGAAGTCCTCTCCAGGAAAAACCATGCTCCCCATATGGAACAGCCAAAGGTAAGTTGTTTATTAGTTTGAAAGATTGACTATGGGAGGAAGGTGGTTGGGATATCCACATGACTTAGACTTCTCAAACTGTGGGACAAGAAGTTCCACTAAGCACTAAGGAAAGTGCTTCAGAGGGGAAGTTGGCTATAATCCCCAACTTGTGCACTGGCCCTGAACCCCAGAAATGTAAGATATAGGCCTGGCTTTATGTGGAAATTTTCCATGTTACGATTGCCTCATGTTGTTTGGTTTATGTGGGACTGCTGTTGAAACAGTTGGACCCTACACTGGTCACCATGTTCCATTTCTGGATCTTCCTTTGTCCTGACGGATCTCCTATGTTATGTTGTGACACATTATATAAATTAGTTTCTGTATGTTCAAGTACAAATTCGAGAAAATGGTGGAGAGAATCAAGAGGACTTTGACAGTGGGGAAAGACTCATAAAACCTTTGGGAACATAGAATAAAGAAGAATTATTTGTCCTTAGAATTTGATGTGTCAAGCACAGAGCATAGTACAGGGCATATGGTCAACAAACATGATTTATCTTTTGATGAATGAGTAGATCAGAAGAAAGAAACTTTAAAGCAAAATGTCTTGATTTCCCTCACTTTCTCACCCTCCACACCTCACTTTAAACCAAAGTTCAGCTTTGACAGCACCAGTTTCCTCTTTATGAGTATTTGGTCAGACTGCTGTTTTGGAAGGTAATAGTAGGATCCTGTTGTTTGGTAACAAGTGTGAGAAAGCTCTCTAAAGTATTTCAAAGAGCATGGAACTTAGAAGCTAAGATTATTGATTTGAGCCTTGGTTATGCCACAAACTGAGTGTAAGACCTTAGCAAGTCATTAGATTTTACATTAGATACAAAATGAAAACTGGAAACTAATCCCTATACTTAGAGAAAATGATTAGGAAACAATGATTTGAAATAATACAATACTGTAAAATGCTAGGCATTAATTTTAATTATGTTTATAATAAAAGTAAGATCTTCAGTTTCTTTGTATCTCTCTTGAATAAGATATTTATTATGGAACTGCTGGAATGGTATTTTTTCATGGTACCTCAAAGACACAAAAACTACAAGTTTCCTCAATTTAATATAATTTAACTTACTTCAGATTGGACCACACAGCATTGGTGATCTACAAGTTTTTTTTTTTTTTTTTTTTCATTTGTGGGTCAATTTTTAAATGAAGAATAAACTCAGAAAACAAGGTAGATATGAATGAAGTTTAGTCAAATCAAACCTAGGGACACTCTAATTATAGAGAGGTACAGTTTTTTTATAGGAATAGATTTCTAAGTTTTGTGATGCACATCCATATTTGGTGAATATACTAAATTCCTACTCAGTTGGCCAGGTTATACTATTGTGATGTTCAAAGATTACTGCTCAGAATATCAGGATACTTGAATTCAAATACCAATCATCTCGTTTCACCAGTTTCTCAGTCTTTGTTAAGACAAATTAACTACTTCTTTGTATTTTTATTTTCCTATTAGCAAAACAAGAACTATAATAAAATCTGCCATTTTTTTCCTACAGAAAGTTTGTTAGAAAATAATATGAAAGAGAGAGAGAAAAAAGAGATAGAGACAGGCATAAACTGGTAAATATGTCCTGAACATGCAAGTCCGGTCACAAAAATTACCACTTTTATTAAGTAGTTTCTAAGTTCTGCGCTCAAGAGCAGTTATTATTTTTCTCTCTATATTTTTATTTATCTTCTGGAATGACCAGAGGCCTATAAGAATCAAATAATTGGGGGACCAGCACTTAGCATAGTGGCTATGTCGCTGAACTCCCATGTTGTCAACCACGGTTTAAGTCTTCGACCCGGTGGCTTTAACTCATGCTGGGCGCGTGTGCGCATGCCCAGGATTCCTAGAGGAGAGTGGAGGAGAAGGCATTGCAGTGTGGCCATCCTCCCTGAGGGGCAATTTCTCGCTTTCTGTCTCTATCTCTCTCTGTCTTTCTAGTTAGAATGCATGTGCCCTATAGTAAAAACCTCTCCAATAAATAAATAAATAAATAAATAAATAAATAATCAAATAATTGGTTCTAAGTTGAGAGCATATCTGGAAGAAAGCAAAGATAGCTGATGTAATGGGGATCAATCTCATTACCAGCATTACCTGACTATATTTCCTGCGTTGACCAAGGGTTTTATGGATCAAATGAACTGGATTTTTAAGAGCTCACCTTGCATGTACTCTTTTGTAGCTTTTGCCCCACCTAAGAAATGGTGTATAGCTGAGACTATGGTTTGCTTCATAATAGCAGCCAAATTCAGTACTTCATGCATCTGAGTAAAACATTAAATAAATTTGATGGATGACATACCATCTGAAACTAGAAAATGCCAAAAGTATAAATATGTACACACTTTTAACTAGAAAGGCTGCTATTGGTTCTGCTTCCTTGATGCAACTTCAAATATTTAATTATCTGCAGACTTGAACAGAATTTGGAAAAGAAATTTAGATGACTATGTGATGTAGTTCCAATAATCATCCAAAAATAAATATTCGGGTGAGTTTAATTAATGTCTTTGTGCACACATACATGCATATACAGATACATATGTATACACATGGTTTTATTTATAGACAGCAACCCCACGTTTATTTATACTTAAATATTTACATATACCTTGGACAATTTTATCTTCCTATCATGAGATTGTATTTTTCCCTTGAAAACCCTGTTGTCACACTTTTTCAATCCATTCATGAAAAGCTATTGGATGATGATCATGGGGATTTTAATCTCTTTCTATTGACTGATATGCATGGTATCCCTTTTGGACAAAGAAATGTGATACATTGTAAAGTTATATGTGATTCAATGTAATATATACAAGATAATGATAATAATAGTTTTTTTTTAAAAAAAGAAAACCTCATTGTCCAAAAGGAAGGATTTCTACAATGACACCATTACAAAGCCTGAACGAACTACTAAAGTAAGATCTAATTTCTCATTCCCTGTCCTGTCCTCCACCTGCAAGTATAGCTTGGGAACACAAACAAGAACAGTGACCCTAGATACAAAGGAAGACCCCTGATAAATGATTCCTTTGTATCTTGCATACTAATTCTGTTCTTTCTGTGGCTGGATAATTTGGAAATTCAGATGTAGGGATGAACATTATTACAACTGGGATCAAGTTTGGCTCTCATACTTCACTGTCTTTTTACTTTCATGGTCATTTGAAAGACATTGTAGAGTTTGACAAAACACTGACGACTCTCAATAAGAATAATGTGCATGTTCAAATGGAGCCTGGCTTCCCAATAAATCTGAAATCAGGCTGAGCTGGGCTGGAGCTTGTTCTCCAGATTTGCTGCAGAACACTGCCATCAAATGTGGAGTTGGAGAGGCCGTTTCCAGAGGTAGTTTCAGCATAGACGTGGTGGTACGGGGTTTCTCATGACAGGTTCTCAGCAGATACCAAATACCTTTCAAACATTTTTTAGAGAGTGTTGCATTGATAAGGTATTTAAAACCTTTACGGCAAAGTAGAAATACATTATTAATGGCAGGATGGACGCGTAGAATACGACTCTGCTGTGTATTCAGCCTTGGAAGCAAGAAATGAACAGACATGTATGGCTACCTAGTGCCTTTTATGAGTGCCCCAACTTATGCTGCTCAATTCAGTGTTATGAAGAAACATTTACTTTCTAGTTTCTCAGCAAAACTTGAATTCAATTAAAAAAGGAATGAATGAGCAAGCAAAATCTTTATTGTTTTAAAGCAAGTAATCTATGAATCCACAGTATCTTTCAAAATATGCTGAGAAGATTGTCTGGCACAGAGAAAATAATAAATACATGTTGAATGGGTATAAAATTAAGTAGTCAAACTGAGACTGTCATTGAAAAGGCAACAAAGTATTCCTTAAGCACAATGCCTTTCTAACCATACATACTGTACTTTTCTCACCAAATAAAAGCCTATATCCCAACCATTATTGAAAAATCAACAGTATTATATCTTATGGTTTCACTGACTTTTAAATATGTCATTTCCTTTATCTATTATATGCTATAGTAATATTTTGTAGTATTAACTTTACTGGTAAATATGATTTGGAAATAAGCCTTAAAATTCTACACCGTCTCCCATGCCTAAGTTAAATTCCTTGATATTGAATCTGAATTAATCTTTCTCTTCTCTGTTCACCTCCGGCCTTGAGTCTTAATCTCACATCCCAAATGAATTCTCAGTCTAATAAATGTCAATGGATATATCATCTACAATTTAAAAGCTATTTGAGACAGGTTTTATATTTATAATTGGTCAAAATCAAAACTCTTTCATTGGGTGTCCAGGAAAAGTGATGATTGTCTGTAATCCTAGGCAGCTCCATCAAATTTACCTGATATGCTTCCCCTTGTTCAATGATCTAAAGCTTCCAAAATCTACCAATTTTAGCTAGAACTTGAGGTCCAGTGGTGATGCATAAAGAAGAGGGTGACTGGAATCTGCACGGGATTCACTAAACCAAGACCAACTGCTCTTACTTGTTACAGCCGTATTTCTATTCTTTCTTATATAATATTTCAACTTCCAAAAGCCTGGGGCACCTAGTATCTATGTAGGGTGTACAAGAATAAGTTGTTTGCACTATAAAGGACTTACATAACATAAACTTTTTAATTTTCTTTTATTTCTTTTTTTTTCTTTTTTTGTGGAGGTTTTCGCTATACGGTGCATGTGCTCGCCAGACAGACAGAGAGAGACATAGAGACAGAAAGCGAGAAATCACCCCCCCAGGGGGATGGTCACGCTGCAATCCCTTCTCCTTCATTCTCCTCTCAGGATCTTGGGCTCGCACACACACGTGCCTGGCATGAGTTTTCAGCCACCTGGTCCAGGACACGAACCGCGGTAGACTACGTGGGAGTCCAGCGACATAGCCATTACGCTAACTGCTGGTTCCCATAAACATTTTAATTTTAAAGAAGAAAACTAGTGAGAAATAAATCAGAGAAAAAATTAGAGCAACTAGGGTATGTGTCACATGATATATAACACTTTTAAATAAAAATATAGAGAGAAAACATTGATCTTAGAGAAGGCGTTTGGCATGAGTCAAACTGAGGCATTAGTTAATATACCATGTGGCCATGTCTCTCTACTGATTGCACATGTTCAAAAAGTAGGACATTTGCAAAGTTTGATTATATTCCAGTGTGGTATTTTAAGTATTTTTTATGAAAAGAATAATAATTTTACCACTATATCTATGTATAGATGATTGCGTAGAGCCACAATGATAGACTTCACATATACTATACTCTCTAACAGGGTAATAAATAGCTAAAATTATTCACATGTTATAGATGAAGTCAGGTAGTCTTGGCCACTTGTTCAGTACACTTTAGATGTTAGCATAACCATCATTTGAACATAGAACAATGTAATTCTACTTTGTATGCTTTATATCTTTTATAGCCTATATAAAGGATCACTAATGTGATTTGGCATAAATTATGTTGTTTGGTTTGCTGTAGGTAAAAGTGATAATTAATAAAGATTGACTATTGATTTTAGCACAGGCTTTTCTAATGCTAGTTTTTTACTCATCTCTCCATTTGTATGAAATCCATAAGAACATATCACTCTAGAAATCCAAATTTTCAATGTCCTTTGAAATATAGCTCAAACCTTCCTTTTACAAATTACCTCTTTACTAACTAATCTCATATAATTCTGGCTGTTTTGGTACTTCATCAGTGTTTAGATGATCAATTTATATAAATTTTTATGTGGGTTGTAAAATGTTTCTTACTTGGTCATGGATGTCAGTCTAACTCATTTGAAAGTTCCTTAAGTAAAAGCCCAAAATCTCATCGAAACTTCTGTCCACTCTTCATTCCCTCCTGGCACCCAACATGATAACACGTAGAGCTACATTGAAGAGCTTCCTGTTACTGAAATCTCAGTCTAGATGACTGAGAATGTTTTATGAGGTAAGCAATCACAAATCTATGAGTTCTAAGCTGCATGCCTCCTAATAAGTTACATTTAGATAAATATTAGAACTTAATTGGATTACAAAAAATAGCTTGCCATGTAAGGATGATAATATGAGAAAACTGGGTCCCTATATGTCATTGATTTGGGAGATAAGAAACAAAAGCTGGGGACCAGCAGTTAGCATAATGGCTATGTTGCTGGACTCCCACGTAGTCAACCGCGGTTCGAGTCCCGGACCCGGTGGCTTAAACTCACGCCGGACGTGTGTGC
>NW_006159585.1:3691880-3713759 GCF_000334495.1 Tupaia belangeri chinensis | reverse complement strand
CTATAGCAAAAACCTCTCAAAAAAAAAAAAAAAAAAAAAAAAAAGAAGAAAGAAAAACAAACAAAAAAAGAAACAAAAGCTGACATAATATCTAAGTCATGAATTTTTGTCCCAACATCATTGAGACAACTTTGCAAGCAGTATCTTGCCATAAGCCAAGAGTAGGTGTGAGTTAAGGTATTTAGGTTGTGTTGTCTGTTTGTCACTGTCAAGGTGAAATGTAGAGCATCTTTTGAAATCACATAACCCCAGATTTCTCACTTGTAGAATAAAGATATTATATATGCCCACGTCCTATCATAGGTGATAAAGAATTAATAAAATACAAACTGAAGAGAGTGAAAAGTTTCTTGCCAACATAAAGGATTAATAACTAAAAAGGATATGCTATTTCAGAGCAGGAAGAGCAGACTTTTGTTCTCTTCCAGTTATGCACGAAGTCTTGTCATTCAGCTGCTGGTCTGGGTTGCAGCTTACCTATTTTAAAGGAATCTCAGTTTATAGAACTGCCAGTGTGCTCTTCAATGATTAAGTGGCTCTTGAGCTCTGGAGGCTAAGAATTGCTGTTTCTATATCCTACTCTCTCCTATCCGTTGTCTAGCAGGCCTCTAGCAAAATAATGTTGGTAGCACTGATCTCCATGGATAGGTTAAGTGGAAATGCCTGGGAAATGACAAGGCTAATCACTTAGGAGGTACTTTAGAAATTTTATTTTGCTCATCATAAGCAATGCTATGACCTGTTTTCAATGTAAATATGTATATAGGTGTGTGTTCAATTAGCTCAATCTTTTATAATGCGCCAATAAAATTGAGTCCCACTGGTGGAATTAATTCCTGGAATTATCTGTTTTATAGAATCAATGTGATTTAGGAAATGGAATCTAAAATTTTTTTTTAACTGATGCTTTTAAGTAGCTACAGGTTGATGTGGGCCATGAAATAATAATAACAATAACAATAATAATAATAATAAAATAATAATTTAAAAAAAATTTTAAAAAAAGAATTATCACCAAAAAATAAAATCCCTTTCAGCAAAGTAGGTGGAAAGTCTTAAATAGCCCTTTTCCACCATCTACCTACTGACTAGGGATTTCAATGACGACTCAGAATCCTAGTGGGCAACCCTTCAAGGGTCAGTCATTCTCTGTCCTGAACTTTACCTGACTGGATGTATAAAACTCCAACATAACATTGGGTTCAAGGAGAGACAGAGCTCTTGCAGAAATGGGAACCAAATTTAACAGCAAACTAGAGGTCTCAGTCGCTATGGACTAGAGTTAGTGAACTACCAATATCCAGTGAGAGTAGAATAAGATCCTATATTTTCCCTCGCTTCCATGAAAGTCCAGCCTATAGAGTGGGAACTGCTTACTTCAGCCCCTGTGGACCCACTGGGTTCTAATCTTGCTCTGACCTGAAGTCCAGTCAGCCTCTGTCTTGGTGCTCAATACTGATTTTTGTTTCCCTGAATTTTGTCCAGAATTCTTCAGCCAGAGTAGTCTACCTCATAATGAACACTTCGTAGCACGACTTGGATAATAGCTGCTGCCACACCTTGCATTTAAGCTTAGTTAATTTTGGTACTAATGCCAATTTGGATTCAATCCAAAGCCACGAGATGATCCTGACCATTTAAAGTAAGTCTAGATGTTTCTCTTTTTGGTGATTTCATCCCAATTGCAATGTAAGGTTTTTAAGCCTGAACTCATTTTTTTCAACTTGGTTTCATTTCCCAGACAACTTAGCCTTTTGGTCCCACCATCCTTTGGCATGAGGTTTATGTAGGAATAATATAAATATCATCATTCATGCCAGGTGATTTTATGCTTGTTTGCTCAAAGCTAGGCTCTGCCCTGAGATTTTCTCTGACTGAGCAGTTCTTAATCATTATTTTCCTTCTTTGAACTCCTTTACCATTCACTGGAAACAACGAATACTCCATTTATGATCATTAATCTTCTTTGGTGCATAGTCTATGGCTTCTGTATTATAGTTTTATGAAATACAGGTATACCTCATAATTCTTTATGTATAAAATTCCACTTTGCAATACTTTGCCGAATTAAAAAGAAAATTACTACAGGGCATGTATGCTTGTTGGAGAAAGACAGAGAGAGAGAAAGAGAGAGAAAGATTTAAGGGAAGTGAGAAGCCCCCTTGCCCCCGCTCAGGGGAAATCACCAAGGCACAATCTGTTCTCTTCCTTTCTTGTCTTTGGATTTTAAGCATGCACACATGTGTTCCTGGCAATTTTTACAAACTGCAGTGTCTGGAACCTGAACCTTATCATCACCGTGTGGGATCCAGCTACCTCAGGCCACCTTTGCTAATTTTATGTGTAATCAATATGTTGAAGATGATGATAATGAACATTATCCTTATTTCTAAGAACTTCAAATATTCTATCCACTATTTTATTTATTTATTTTTGGAGAGGTTTTTGCTATTGGGCACGTGCATGTGGCAGAAAGACAGAGACAGAGAGACAGAAAGTGAGAAGTCACCCCCTGGGAGGATGGCCATACCACAATCCTTCCTCCTCCATTCTCTTCTCTGGATCTTGGGCACGCATGCACATGTGCCTGGTGTGAGTTTAAGCCACCGGGTCGGGGACTCAACCATGGTCCACTACATGGGAGTCTAGTGACATAGCCATTATGCCTATGCTGGTCCCCTCTCTACTCTTAATACATACTACCCTAGTTCTTATAGTCTTTGTTTAATTTCCTCCCCACTATCCCCTACAAATCCACATGGCTTCAGGTGCATAATCTTAGTGAAAACTCAGATTACTAACAAGGCAGAAAATTGAAATGATTAGAATTTTGTTTGTTTAGGTCCTATATTTTGATCATATGATTATCCAAATCAGATTGGCCACATGGCTAATTTCATCATCCTGATAATATCAGTCATTAAAATGACTCATCTTGGAGTGCTGACTTCCATGGCACTGAATAAACATAATCACAACTGCCGGATTTAGAAGGATATGAGTTCAGACTCTTTTATCACTTAAGTCTATTCAAACAAAGCCTGAAAGGAAATAAGACAATCTAGTGATACTGTGTGGTGATCTGAAGGGTAGAGGAGGGGAAAAGGTCTATACAAAATAATTTTAACTTTTAATCTTTTCAAAGTTACTCCAACAATAATACAATTAAAACTCAACTGCTATTGGGAGCCAGCTGGTGGTGTGGTGGTTAAGGTGCTGGACTCCCACATGGCCATCCATGGTTTGAATCCTGGATCTGGTAGCTTGCTTTCCAACTTTCCCTTTCACTCTGTTTCCCTGTCTCTCTCTCTGGTGAGCACACGTTCACTATAGCAAAATTGAGAAAGTAAATAAATAAAACTAAATAAGCAATTCTTTTTTTTTTTTTGGAAGGGGAGGTTTTTGCTGTATGGTGCATGTGCTCACCAGAAAAAGAGAGAGAGACACAGAGACAGCAAGCCAGAAATCAACCCCCAGGGGGGATAGCCATGCCACAAGCTCTCCTCCTCCGTTCTCCTCTCAGGGTTTTGGGCATGCACACACATGCACCTGGTGTGAGTTTAAGCCACCGGGCCCAAGACTTGAACCACAGTTGACTACATGGGAGTCCAGTGACATAGCCATAGCCATTATGCCAACTGCTGGTCCCAATAAACAATTCTTAAGAAAAAAAAGAAAAAAAGAACTGATATTACTGTGATCTATTTTAGACCCCTGGAGAAGCTGAAGTCCAGAGAAAATAAGGAAGTTTCCTAAATTTATGTAACTTGTGATTCAAATGGAAAGGACTACAGCAGAAATGATTCTGATTTTCCACCACCTTATGTCTGATGCCCCAATTATCAAGATAAAAGAATGAAGGTCTTTCTAAATCATTATGGTAGGATTCCTCTCTTTCAAACCTCATTGCCTATTTAGTCCTTACTTTGTCTGGGCAGGGGTTTAAAAGACAAGTGGGCTAGTTTTTCTCTTCCAAAATGATTTCCTAAAATCTTGACATCTGCCAAAAGTTTGGACTCAGGAGAGACCTTTAAAAAGCTCTAAACTTTAATTTCAAACACTTCTTTGAAACTTAGTAGTGACATGATTCCTCAGGAGCCCTAGCCACCTGCCAAGTTTGCAGTGTTTTTGTTCAGCTGTTTTTAACTTACTGCTGAAAGAGGTCTTAATTTTAATAAGATGGAAAATTGTACTTTTTCCATTAGCCTGTAACACCAAAACAACTAAATGGGTGTGCTACATGAAAAAAGGCAAGAAAGCAAAAACAAAACACTGTATGATTATTGTTTGAATGATCTGATAAGGAAATTATGCATCCAGAAAAGCAATATTAAAATGTTGAGCAAAAGATAAAGGACCAATGTACCTTAACCAACCCAAAATGATTTACTGAGTGCTGAAAATATATCTAGCCATATGTAGCCCAATTTAGAAATCTGTATAGGGAGATATGGTCCATAGTTTGGGGGAACATTTAGTCTGCTAATTAGTGTAATTATATCATTGAATAAGACCTTTTAGGTTAAAAATAGTAAAACATTGAAGAACTATTTTTTTCTGAGATATTGTTTTATGTCTAGTCATCATCTATGCATTCAAATAAGAAAATAAAATATTTTCTAATGAAATGTCTTTTTGCTTCCTAAGTAGACTTGAAAACTGGAAACAAGCCCAGCCACAGCAGCATACAGGTAGTGTCACAGCTTGGAAAACTGGGAGCTGGCATGCATTGGGCTTTTGCATCAGTCTGAGTGTGCCAGGTGTGGTTGCACTTGCCTGCAATCCTGGCTTTTGAGGAGGCTAGTTCAGGATCACAGCATAGCAAGACTCAAGTCAAAAAAACAAAAACATCTACCTCTGTCTCTCCCTTTTCCTTTTTCTCCCTGTCTTTCTCTACCTTTCTCTCACAAAGACGAGAAGGAGAGTAGAACCAAGATTTGTGAATTTGTATAATCCATGTGACTGTTGAGTTAATAAATTTTCCTCTTCTCTATCAGATTTTCTTTCACTTTTCAGACAGAATAGCCAATATTAGTCTTGCCGATTAGATAAACATAATTTAGAAAGGTAGCAAAATTACGTCACATCAGCCTATGTGATCTCAATCAAACCACAGATTATATAGATTATGAAGGCTGTTGAAACACTCAGAGAGAGCAAGATGCTTGAGTGTTTTGTTTCTAATCCCATCAGTGAACATGTTGAAGCCATTAGCTCTATAGAGACACTGCCATCATGTTAGATAATTAAGTATTCCTGTTGATCCTCATTGAAACGCTCACTTCTCAAAACAAGAATGGAACTTTCTAGAGTCTCAAGTTACATCCTTGTTTATTCGTTAAATAATTGTTCATGTCCCATCTCTGGCTCAACAGAATAAAATGCTATCACATGACTGACTGTCTTCTACATTATCACAAATAAATGTTTCAAATCACAGACAGTTCTCAGAAAGTGGGAGACATTTATTTTGCAATAATGTAATGATTTTTGTCTCTGTTATTCAAGATGATTGATGTAAATGTAATCGTTCTGTCTCTCAGATATTGGTAAAATAAAGTGATGGCTGTTGGCTCTGAAATAAGAGGCCATCTGTACTGGGAAGCTCGGAGGAATTGAAAGGTTGGCATTTTCACAGCATGAGATAAAAAATCACAATTATTCAGTTAGTTTATGAAAGATATGTCTAAACCAGAAATTTAGGTGTAACGTTTCATTTCAAATCATGAATTATCTAGATTGGTTACCAAAATGTTATTTAAAAATCAACTTTAAAAACATTTAAGTTGTGTATTCATGAAGTTTCTCATGTTTTCATCTCTATGGGTACTTAAAGTGCCCGGGCTAGAGTCACTTATCCTCTAATACCTTCAAACATTATTATACCATGCTTTAGATTCTTCCTTCAGAACAACCTGAGCTAAGATTGGTAGCTTATAATCCTCTTACTGTCTCATCCTCTTACTCATCAAAGGAACATGTTATAGACATTATACTTTGTGCTACACAGTACTCTAGAGGATGAGAATCCGAACATAAAGTAAAACATGACTATTATTTCCAGAAAGGTACAAAAATAATATTATATAAGGAAATAAGAAATTTAGGTCAGATTGTTTATAGAATGAACACTTTGCGTTTGTCCCTGTATTCTTCCCTAAGTCCACACAAGGGAATTCCTTTCATCTCCAATCTGTTAGGGGAAGAAACATGTTTCTTCTCATTCTTTACTTTCAGTACAAAGCATGACATCACTAATCTACATAGGAGTCCATCATGCTATAATCCTTGACCAGTAGGACTTGCGGTGTCAAATAGCAGAACTCATGCTTAACTGTTGCATGTGCACACTCTCTGAGTCTCTCTCTCTCTCTTTCTCGTCCCTTCTGCTTCTCTTACTTCCTGCCATGGAAGCATGTTCCCCTCCTTGCCTTTATTAGAGTTCATGAAGTGATTATTCAATTATCATTCTACAGTGAAAGGTTAAGATCAGAGAGCATTTTAGTTTAATAGAAGGAATATTATGTAGTCATGACATTTTACTTCTGAAGACGATCTAGTAATTAAGTAAGAAGTTGACTAGTTGTTTGGGAAGCACATATTTTGAAGTAATCCACATTTTAAAAATCATTCGTAAGTTATTTGAGAAGCAAGATGAAGCAAGCATCATTTAGCAGACCAGAGATGTAAACAGGCTCTGAAATGAAATGAAATAGAAAAGAATAAGAAAAACAGTTATAAATCTGGAGAGAGTAAATTGTATTCTTTATGAAAGGAAAGACCTACACCATTTCAGGGTAATTGTTTTTATCATTATGATTTTGTAATCATCATCATTAACATATAGCCACATTTATGCAAATTGAAGGGCTAAGGCAAATTATTTTCATTGGTTTATTTTTTTGGCTCTCTCAGTAACTGCAGTTCATTAACATGGTCATATACCTGCTTTCCCCTGTACTGTGACCCTCTTTCATTGGAAACAGACTTTCAGGTAATTGAGCCATCAAGCTGACAACTTGCTGTCTTCCCCTTCCTTTCAAAAGCCACTCTAAAATAAAGATGTATTTGTTTGCTCACCTAAACAAAGAAATCTCTCTCCTACTCACTGAAATTTTAAGCTTACTCTTCCACTCTCTGTGGCCCTGTATAAATATAATTTAGAATGCATTACTTTTTTAAAGAGCAGAATTCAGTATAAAAAAAATAAAAACTTTCATTGATAGCTCTTTCTCTCTTTCCTTGATACCATGAACATTCTTAATATGCCAAAGCCAGAAACTGAGGGGCACCAGTTACTCTCCTAACATTTAGAAATATCAGGGCGAGGTTTCCCTGGAAACCACATGCACATAAAAACCATGCAGAGCAGACTTGGTTTCATCTCTGGTTGCATTTTCTGTTGAAAAGAAAAATCACCCCTGCTCATGTTTGGCTTTGGAGGTACAATTCAGTGCAGAAAGCTCTGGGGATTATTTCATTGGCTTTCAATATCTAGTAGACTACTCAAGTTTTAGTTAGTGAATGGAAAATAAAACTAAATATAAGCTAACCTCCATATAAGACTACAAATGATTTAAAAGCCCAGCCTTGTCTTTTTTCTTCCTTACATGATGGGCATGACAGGTGAAAGTATCGAAGGATGACCTGTGTGGCCTCTCTCTCCTGATAAAAGAGAGAACCATGACTTCTAGAAAGGAGAAAAATTAATTATCTGCAGTGTATACCAGGGTGGTCATTTTGGAAGAAGGTTTCCACCAAGCATTTTTTATTGCTGAAGGAATGAAAGAAGAACATTTTATATCATTGATTTTTTATAAAGGTACTAAATGGTCAGAAGGCAATAATGCCTTCCACTCATTCATATATATTATAAATATAAGCCTATAGTCTTATAACTTGCTGGAATTGCTATGTGATGATAACAAGACTTTTGACAGGTTCATATTGTCTTGTCTTCCGAATTTCCCATCACAGAGTCTGTGATTCTGTGTACATTATACCTATGCTGCATACAGCACATCAGTTCGAATGTGCTTTCATTTCAAAGTGAGACTAAAGTGTTCCTTCCAAGCATAAGAGGTTTGACCCTCACTCAAATGTGTGTATTTCATGAGAAAGAAAGGGACAGAGAGGGAGGAAGAGAGAGAGACAAATAGGCATCCCAGGAGGGTCTCATTTCAACAGGGTCTTGTGCCATGATCCTCTTCAGCTTTGCTAGACAGTCATTACCATGGACATTCATTCATTCCTGATATGTACAGGTCAACCATTGAACTGAAAAACCCCAATCTATATGGCTCCAGCATTGCAGAATGACATGCCATCGTCGTGCTGTTGTGCTGATCTCAAATGGATAGTTTTTTAAAGCCAACCTGGTGACATGATAATATATAAAATAATGGAGGGTTTGCAGTCATTTTTCAAAAGTTAAAGTTTATATTCCTTTTTTAGAGTACACAAATAATTCTGAAAAACAAAGAAAATCTGTTTTTTTCTTCTAAGGAATGTCAAGTTCTCAGCAGAAAGTACAAAAGTACACATTTAAAAAAAAAATAATAAATACATGGATCGGCCAAGCCACAATGGTTCACAGGAAGTGCAACCTCTTGGTAGGCTGGAAGCCACATGAGATACCAGAGTTAAGTTCTCAGGTCCACATGAACACATGGGAAGGTAGTGGTTGCATGCACCTGCCACTAATTGGGAGGCTAGAACAGTAGAATGGAGACATGGTGAAAAGCAATAAAAAATGTCTATGTCTATCTCTCCCTTTTCCTTGCCCTCCCATCTCTCTCTCTTTCTCATAAAAGAAAAACAAACAAACAAAAATGACAAATAAACACATGAATAAAGATCACCTCTAATCCGAAATGATCTAATACCTAGTAGCCCCACTTTCCCACAAATTACCAACGGCTTATCTTGCAAAAATGCTATGAGAAAGAAAAATACATTACCCTCCTCTTCTATAGACTTACCCAGTTTAGCAGCTTAGAAAGAGGAGAGTAAACTCAGATGGCAGGGGGACATAGTCCAGACCCTGTACTCAGGATAGCCCATTGCTAGTATGGTCCTACATTACAAGAAATAAGTTGCCTTATAATTTAATCAATTTCACATTTTTATCTACTTAATTACCTCCATGTCTTTTGTTCAATCATCAGCTAGATACATTTTTATTATTTTATATTTCCCAAGCTACTAACTTATAATATTTGATAAAAAAATAAAGCATCAAGTATGCATTTAACCTTTTCAGGGTATGGACTTAAGCACTGGAAGCTAGAAAAGAGCTCTCCTTTCATGTTAAAAATTAAGAGTGGGTATTGAAGTTCCGGAGTAACTCTGTGACAGAAGAGTCCTACAGCCACCTGTGATCACCTGAGTCAAATAGATGATGGTCTTCTGATCTGCTACCTGATTATCTTGAAAGCAATTTGAAAATGATAAATAAGGAGAAATTTAGGTGTCAAATGCTCTTATTTAACATTGAATTATTTACACATGATTTTTTGGGCAGTAGACCTGTCAGTCTTTATTAGAAGAATGACTATTTAATTCTTATAAATTCATGTCCCTATAACAAACAACAAAGAAGCCAAAGTTTAGAGAGATTTGAGACAGGGGAAAATATTATGATGTAGCTGCGGAAGTAAATGTTGACTTTGAATTCATTTCCTTCTTGATATTTTGGTCAAAGAAATTAATGAGAAAAATCTTCTGCTACATTTAAAATTTCCATCTATATTATTATTTGATTTTTAAAATAGATTATTGGTGCTTATTTCTTATACCATCCTATATTTTCAACAGAAGAAGTTGAAAAGTACATTGAGCTACAAATACATAGTTCCAAATCAATGAACCATTATTGTGGGAGACTATTATATTAGCAAGAAGGAAGACTCTTATGTTTTATAAGGGCATGAGAAGTGGGGAGAAATCAGCAATAATGAGCCTCATGCTGGACAGTATCCTGCCTTTTGATTGCTTCTCATTTCAACAACAGTCTTATATATTGGGGATTTTCTCCTTTAGTGGTCATGCCTGTCCAGGATCTGTAAAACTCACTTTTGCCAGACTTTTTCAAACCTGCAATCCAACATTTGAACTATACCCTCCTAAAAGGATGAATCTCACAGAGCTTGATTTGGGAACTTGTCTCCCTAACTTAGATTTAGCAACTGAGTAATCCAGGAAGAAATATGCTCTGAACAGAGCTCGTTTTGGGCAAGGGCAGCTGTAGAGATCTGTGGTTTCTAGAGAAAGCAGCAATAGGAGTCTTTCACCTTCATTAGTGTTGGCTTTGGGGCTTGGGCCCAGCCACCACCCCCCTGCCCAGCAGTAGCAATGGCACCTTTGCTGCTGTCAGTCCACAGTGAGCTGAGTGTTGGTCCTAGATGCACAGACTCCTGGTGCGATATTCTAACCTTTAAGTGCTAGTTAATATCCCTTGGTAAGTTTCATTCCTGAGGAAACCAGTTAAATTGAGTTTTATTATTTTTACTTAAGAACCCTGCCTATAACTATGTGACCCATAACTATGCCCCTAACTGTTTTCCAGGAAGTCTGCCAATTATTTTTTCATATTCAACATAATTTTATTCCCTACAGGCATCCTACTATAGAGGAATGCTATACAGTGAAGCTCAGTGATGTTAAATAATTTGTTCAATATCACTAAGCTTTTAAGTACTGGAGCTGAATCTCAATCCAGATACGCACATTCTTACCTTTCAGAGTATGAGGTTGATTTATTTTTTAATTTAAAATAAAAAGCATGTGAGGTTTACATAGAATATAAAATAAGACAATATTGATGCACTCAAACCCTTAATCAATTAAATCTCATCGCTATGTAAGCCAACTATTTCTATGAATCAGAGGAATTTACTTTGATACTGCAGCCCCAGATGGACCTTTCCCTGAGTAGTTTGCCCTTCATTCATCCCTTCCCATTTAAAATCCTATGATACATATTATTTACATATTTAATCAACTGGCATCTAGCCCGTGCTACCATACTCTTCTCTTCCTGGATTCTAAAACTCAGAGGTCAATAGAAATTTTCTGTAAAGGGCCAGAAACATATTGCTTGCTTCTGCTGCAACTGTTACAACTACTTACTTCTCCACAATCAGCAAATACATGAGCTCAACTGCATTCCAATAAAACTTTATTTTTGAAAACATATGCCTCCCAGATTACTTTGCAGAGCCCTGCTATAATGTAGTGAACCTCAAATGCTAGCATGTAGCTAAGCCTTGGTGGCACAGGGAATAGCACGCTGATCTGAAGTCCTGAGAGGTACAAGGCCTTCCACGTGCTCAGGTTCTGAATTGACCTGAAACACACCAGGTGTGTGCATGTTCAAGATTCTGAGTAGCTCGCAGGCTGAGGGCAAAGGATCCCATCTCTCTCTCATGGAAGAAATAAAATAAACGTTAAAAATTGTTAGCATGCATCAGGATCTCCTAAGGACCTGTTAACATACGGATCTCTGGGTACCACCCCCAGAGATGGGGTGTGGCCAGAAAGAACCAGAACATTTAAGGGACACAAAAATTGAAAATTATCTGTTGATGATAACATGTATGGTAATTTTTTAGCTGGATTAATATACAGTATATTCATGCTTGGAAAATTCATTTGGCAAGCTATAATGATGTACAGTGATTGCATGTATTTAAAAAATAAAGAAAATAGGGGCCAGCAGTTAGCGTAATGGCTATGTCACTGAACTCCCTAACCGCAGCCATGGTTCAAGTCCCGGACCCGGTGGCCTAAACTCACGCTGGGCGTGTGTACGTGCATGCCCAAGATCCCAAGAGGAGAATGGAGGAGAAGGGATTGCAGTGTGGCCATCCCCCCTGGAGGGTGATTTCTCGCTTTCAATCTCTATGTCTTTCTGTGTCCTTCTGGTGAGTGCATGTGCCCTATAGCAAAAACCTCTAAAAAAAAATAAAAGAAATAAACAAAATTAAGCAAAAGAATAGAGAACTTAAATTTCTAACACGTTCCACTGTACTTTGCAGTGAACTTGTATACTGTGCCCACAATGAGGAATAAGGGTAATGGACACATGCTTATCTCTTCTTTCTTTATGAAGCAGTTTATGTCTTCCTACTGTATTGAATAATCACTTGACCATAGCGCTGGACAAGCTGGATAACACGTTGTTGCATTGACTTTGCCTCCTTTCTGATTTTATCCCCTCTGTGCCTTATTCCTGCCCCTTGGAATCACATTCCAAATAATATGCCCATTCATAGGTCTTTGTTTCATGCCTGCCTGCGGAAGAACTCAGACTAATAAAATTAGTACCAAAGGTGGGTATTAATAGAGGTTTACTCATGACATATATTATCATAAGACTGTCACCTTTGGTTAATTATGACCATGGGTATGTGGAATATGAAGTATTTGGATTATATGATAACTGGGGCACTTAATCAGTATGGGAAAATTTTAATTATTAGTATTATAAAATAGGTTGAAATTTGTTAACTGATTTGGAAATGATGAAGAAAGAAAATGAAAAGTTTGGCTAATCAGCTTCTAACTGAGAGAAAGCCATGAAACCAGAGTGCCTCCATTTCAGGGTTAAAATAATCCTTCTTCCTATAATGTCTAGGGGGTAAAAAGGGCTAAAAATGGATTCCAGTATTTAATTTTAAGCATAATAGGGCTGAAAATGGGATGCAATGTGCACTCCAGAAGGATTTTCTATGTCAACATCAGAGACCTAAAGGAAAAGAGTTGAGCCTTGAAACCCAAGATGCAGAGTTGGGAGTTGAGTCTACGGACCTTAAATTATGAAAGCCCCCTGAACCCTGTAGAGGAAGCTCTCATCCTCAGATACTGGAGAACAGATTTCTCTTCCTTTGTGATCATGTCAATACTCTCGTAAAAAAGATGTCTCTCAAGATAACACTTACTGACTATATAATGTATCCTCCCTTTACCCACTTTACCTATCAAATGCCAGGGTTAGGTCTTAGTATGACCAAAGCAGGAAATGCAGCCATTATTCTTTGAGATCAGAGCCTATATGAATTTAGAGCTTTGGCTGATATATACCAGTGACAATTGGTAAAATATGTGTGAGAATAGATCTTTAGAGTCTTAGTCAGTTGATTGAATGAATAAATAGAAGGCTTGACAGGTGAATATCCACAACTATGTAGAGATTCAGTACTCTGGCAAGAATATCTGGTCCTAGTATACTATGTGGGGGCTGGGGTATGGTAATTCTGTTTATGTGATAAATGTAGGGGATATTATGCAGAAAGTGTAAGCCCTAGTACTGAGGAAGTAGTCAGAAGGCTCAGGAAAGTAAGCTTGCTGTCATGAATTAATTATGTGAAATTGGAGACCCCACCAATGACCTACTTCCCCCTGTGGGTCCAAAGAATGTGCTAGTGTGGGCAGAACAGACACCCCTGAAAAGCTCAGTAGGGGTTGTCTTTTAGAGACCAGAATCTACAGTGAAGATTTGCTATGGGTGCTGAGATCCTCTACCTGGTATTGTGTCCCTGATAACTTAAATGCATAGATCTGGAAACCAAGAGACAGGGGTAAGATTGGTCTCTCTTACCATCATTTCCAGTTACTTACTTTTAGAACTTGTTCTTCCCATTTCTGCATATTTAGGCTCTGCTACATAAATTCCTGACTCTTGGAAAATTCTCTTTTCACAGTAAAAGGATACAGTAAAGATTCCAAAGATTGAAGGAAGAACTATCACACAATCACTTTGGGCTTCGGGTACTAGTAGAAATTAGGCCAAAAACCTAGGTTATTATGCTTAGGTCAGTAGTAGATTCCAATTACTCTACATAGGCAGTAATCATGTTATCTAACGGGGTCAGAGAAGATTCACTATGCTACCCCTTGGTGCTTCCTTTTTTTTTTTGGAGAGGATTTTCGCTATAGGGGGTGTGCACTTGCCAGACAGACAGAGAAAGACATAGAGACAGAAAGCGAGAAATCACCCCCCAGAGGGGATGGTCACGCCGCAATCCCTTCTCCTCCATTCTCCTCTCGGGATCTTGGGCACGCACACACACGCGCCCAGCGTGAGTTTTCAGCTACCGGGTCCCAGACTCGAACCACGTTTGACTACGTGGGAGTCCAGCGACAGGGTAAGATTGGTCTCTCTTACCATCATTTCCAGTTACTTACTTTTAGAACTTGTTCTTCCCATTTCTGCATATTTAGGCTCTGCTACATAAATTCCTGACTCTTGGAAAATTCTCTTTTCACAGTAAAAGGATACAGTAAAGATTCCAAAGATTGAAGGAAGAACTATCACACAATCACTTTGGGCTTCGGGTACTAGTAGAAATTAGGCCAAAAACCTAGGTTATTATGCTTAGGTCAGTAGTAGATTCCAATTACTCTACATAGGCAGTAATCATGTTATCTAACGGGGTCAGAGAAGATTCACTATGCTACCCCTTGGTGCTTCCTTTTTTTTTTTGGAGAGGATTTTCGCTATAGGGGGTGTGCACTTGCCAGACAGACAGAGAAAGACATAGAGACAGAAAGCGAGAAATCACCCCCCAGAGGGGATGGTCACGCCGCAATCCCTTCTCCTCCATTCTCCTCTCGGGATCTTGGGCACGCACACACACGCGCCCAGCGTGAGTTTTCAGCTACCGGGTCCCAGACTTGAACCACGTTTGACTACGTGGGAGTCCAGCGACATAGCCATTTTGCTAACTGCTGGTTCCCCTTGGTGCTTCCATTTTTAAGGATAATTGTAAATACCAGTTTTAGCAACCAAGGTTTGATAAAGCAAAGCAATTGAGAGCTTTCTAAAGAAATTCTGGTTGCATTTTAAATGAATCACCTAGACCAACTGAAGGGCTAGTCAGTTGTGAGGGGATGCTAGAATATTTGGTGGAGGAGTGAGATGATAAATGCTGTTGCAGTGAGGACTATAGTTTTTTTCTTCTAACTCTTTTGTATTAATTATTTCCACAGTTTATGACCAGTTACCATCTTGAATGGGACATGATTGAATTTTGTGGAGGTGATGAACATACCTGATTGGTGCATGGTTGGACTGTTTTGGCCCCCTTTATGCACCATTTCGAATCTTTTTGGCTTTACTCTTATTTTAGCTTTTGTTTTGTAATACATTTCACATGTCTTCCACCAACTTTCATGCAGGTGCAGTCCAAAAGTCCCTTAAGTTCTCTAGTTTCTTGACCCAGAAGCTTCCCTTGTGCTGTGCTATAAGACACCCATAGGAATCCACTCTGGACTTATTAATCACCCATAAGGAAATTTTTGAATTATAGAGGATAAGAGATGATAAACATGTGCTTCCTCCTTTCTTCCTTTGAATAGAAAAATCTCAGACATGTTTTAGATTTCTTGGATCCTGTGGGATAGAACACCAGCCATTCATACTTTTGGCTAACTTAGCAATGTACTTCTGCATTGACTTTTTCTATTTTCCTGCTTGATTCCACCATTCATCATTTCTGCTTTCTGCATAGAAACTTTTGTCTTAGGATTTGCTTTGAGAGGAATTTAGGCTAAGCCATTCAGAAAGGAGATTACTCACATTTCACCCCAGGATTTCCATGAATGAAAGAATGTTTGATTGCTTAGTCTAACAATCATCAAATCTGTGTAGACCAGGAAGTTCCAATCTCTTGGACTCTATAAAACACAAAAGATATCTTAGAAGAGAATTGTTGGCTGAAAAACCAAATTCCCACAGAGTAAAAGCATTAAGGAAGTGTTGTATTGTGTTTCCATATAGAACAGAATAAATCATAAATTCAAATGCAGGTGTGATGGTTTATAAAACTGGTGATTAGATGAATTACTCAAAAAGGTTTAGGCTGTATCACTTTGAAGTTTTAAAATGTGTTAAAGCAAAGCTGACTGTACTTGAATCCTTTGGTGCCTTTCCAATTAACAGCCAAACATAGAGCTTGATGGAATCATAATATCACATATTAGTAACTCTAATCATTATTCTAAGTGTAGTTTGCTTTTTGTCAATTAGAGATCCTTAGGGGCAATCCCAACTGCTGTGTAAAGAAGGCTCAGAAGAATAGCACAATTTAAAGTACTAGAGCAGCTTTTATGATGATTGAGTTTTTAATTTATAATTTTTTTCAAAACATTAACACTTTTGACAATACGTAGCTTTTCTTTTAGATTGTTTTCAAAATGAGGGTGTAAAGTATTCTAGGGACTCTGCAAATCTGTGACATAACTAACCTGATTACCCAGAGTAATGAGTAACAAAATGACTCAGCATCTGTGGACATCAGAGCAGAACTAGAGCTTTAACAATGCCCTACATATATTTTATGTTGGCAGTTGAATTAGTAAAATATAGGCAAGAAAAAATAACGTGCCAGTCCTGGGACCAGGACCCTGGTTTCTTGACTAAAAGGTGGTCTCTTTAATCTCTGAAAATTTGTTAAAAATCTGTATATTTTAAAAATGATTTTGTTTATCCAGAATTGTATTTGTGCCCTGAAGTAGAAGCTACTGAAATGAATAAAATATCAAAAAGTTAAAGAGAGAAAGAGTGCTTTAAGGAATCTGAATATGATTCACATGGAAATGTATTTAGATACTTTCTACAGGCTAGCACTGGCCTTAGAGAAATCTTCTGAGGAATATTTCCTGGAGATATCCCTCTTAAGGGATAGACATATTTATGGAGATAAACAGTGGCCACTTCAGTGACATTCCATGTCTGATTGGCTACCTTAAGATGAATTAGTCAGTTTTTCATCATGGTCTTTTTCATCTGACTCACTGAAAGCCTACTTCTTCCTCCTCACATTCTTGTCTACGAGGTACTGAGGAGTAGTTCTGGATACACAGTTTTAGAACACAGGAAAACTTGCTTCAGATGAATTTTGAAAAGTCTTATTCTTCTTTACCAATGAAAAAGAATCTGGGTATGCAAATGGTATCCAAATCATCCATCTATCTATCTATCTATCTGGATAGGATTGCTTATGGTAAAATAACAAATAACCTTGGACCTTCATATTTTTTTTTTGAGAGATTTTCACGGTAGGGCGCGTGCGCTCGCCAGACAGACAGAGAGAGACATAGAGACAGAAAGCGAGAAATCACCCCCCAGGGGGGATGGTCACGCCGCAATCCCTTCTTCTCCATTCTCCTCTCGGGATCTTGGGCATGCATACACACGTGCCCGGTGTGAGTTTTTTAAGCCACCGGGTCCGGGACACGAACCACGGTCGACTACGTGGGAGTCCAGCAACATAGCCATTATGCTAACTGCTGGTTCCCATGGACCTTCATATTTTGAAGAAACAAAAGTTTATTTCCTATTTGTGCTGCATGTCCACTGAAAGTCATTTGCAGGGGATGGGGAAGGAGGGTTATGTTTTTCATAGCTAGTCAGGATGACAGATGCTCCAAACATACGCTTCTATTATGGAAGAGTTTTTATGTGGTAACATGATAAGTATAGATAGTTTAAGGTTTCAACTGAGAAATGATGGTCTTCTGATTTACAAAGAGGTAGGGGAGGAGAGGAAGAAATATTTGCTAGACAGAGGCAATGACTATCATAACTCCCTTATGATCTACCCAATATCACCAACAGGAAAGGCTACATAGACCACTTACATCCTCAGTCCATCTCCTAAGAGCCATCGTTCTGAGTCCTCTTTCTCTGTTCTGGCTCTGTGTTTCATCCTAGAACACTGTCCACTAGCGTCTGGTCTGCGCATTTTGCATATCTCTAGGTTGCCAAATGTTTCTGTCTGTATTGGTTTTGTTGAATCCTTGGATGCTTCCATTGGAAGCTCAGTTATGTACATTTCACAGACCACATCACATCCCCCTTAAATTTACCTCAAAACTCACCCAAAATCTCAGCTTGCATACTGCTTCAAATCTATAATGATACAAAAAGGTCAACCTTGGAGAAATTGGGGAAAAAGAATTAAACTGGCCTAAAAAAACATTTTAAACATAGCACACATATAAAGAAAAAAATAACTGACCTAATTAATTCAGAAACTTACTTTAATGTAATTGAAGAGGTACCAGAGATACTAGTAAGTAATAAATACTTAAACGTTTACTTTTTTTAATGCGCCTAAAAATGCTGGAGATAAAGACCTATAAAAAGGAGGCATTTAGAAACTATTAAATGAAACAAAAAAATTCTTAAAGAATTGATCAAATTATGTACTTTATTTGAATACTATTACGTAAGGGATTATAGATTCATAAAAAAGGATTTGAAAGGGTAAAACTATAATTGGAACCCAAAGGAATTTATAGAAATATGTTGTAAAATTCTACTCATTCTACTCACAGCTAAATTTTTTCCAGGTCTCACTACATTGGACAGTAGAAAAAAAAAACATTGAAATCTGAGACCTTGATTCTAGACTCTGTTCAATTTCTAACTACAAGAAAAACTTGGGAAAGTAAATGTGCCCATTTATGTCTCAGATCTCTCATTATCTAAGTGAAATAATTGGCTAAATGATGTGAAAGTTCACTTTCAGATTTAAATTAGAGCAACCTTTTCTTTTTGACATTAAATCTTCTTACATGGGTCTAGGGATTAAGAATAGAGTAGAATTCTCCTTTTGCAATGTTATAGGCATTTTGTGTGTGGATCCTATCCTTCCAGTTGAGTAATAGGCAGTCCTGCTCAGACATGCTAAATGTTTGTAAAGGTGCCTGCATTATTATTATATAGTTCACAGAGTGTAAATGATTTTTATTCCATAAGAATTCCAATGCCTTTTGCAAGCTATTTGAATCAGTACATATGATTTCATACAAATCAGTAGATAGTCATAAAAAAGTGAGTTTTGTAAAAATATTTATTAATTCCTCATGATGAGAGATGCTGATTCCCGAGGGATCTCTCAGGCAGGTGTAACCTGACCCTGAGAACAGAATGACCTGAAGAGTATGCTCAATCCAGGCATGTGTTTTGTAGCTCATTACCACAAGAATGCTCAGGTAGCTTGGATATCTGCTAGAACCCCATCCTAGCTAGGTTGGAAAAAATGTTCCTAGGCCATCTAGAGCCATCAATTTGCTGAGTTCTGAGATGATTGTCTGGCTCTGGGCTCCCAATGTAGCAAATGAAGGGATTAAATAAAAGCAGCGGTTTTGTAAGGCTTGTCGCAGTTTGATTAACCTAGACTCTCCATGTGGCCATATCATTTCTTCTCTTCTCAAGTTCAAAAAAGATTTCCTCTGACTTTTAATTGAGAATAGGTTAAGAAAAAAGTTTGAACTGGAAAAACAGTTTTGAAATTCATGTAAGAGCCAGCTCAGGAGAATAGTAGTGGAGATAATGCAGAGAGATGAAATCCTGCAAATATTTTGAAGGTAGTGACAAAAATTATTCTTTAATGATTGGGATAGTAAGAATAAGAAATAGAGCAAAAGATGAATGAATCTATTTTTAGCTTAAAAACTGGAAAGAAAAAGTTGCCATTAACTTAAATAAGAAGATTGTGAAGAATTAGATATTTCGATATAATTCATAACATATAACATATTGTTATTAAATAAGGTTTTTCTGTATCTGTCATATATATATATATGTGTGTGTGTGTGTGTGTGTGTGTGTACATTTAGAGGAAGGCTTTGTGCACTCACATTTGGACATTTTAAGTTCATATAGCTGGAATGATCATAAATGTACTAGTGTGTCTTCTTGTGGATATACAATATTGTATACAAATTTGTAATTATTCTCTACCTGTCATTTTGTAAAATTTTCTCTTTTGGATTCAGATAAGTAAGAAAAACCTTTGTGAAACTCTGCAACTCTACTCTCTTTATTGCTGCTGATTCTTATGTTAAGTGTCTTCTTGGAGTATTTCAAGAAGATAAGACACTTGACCTCTGAGGAGTAACTCAAGGTTATTCTTTAATGTGATTTACCTGAAGGATGCACACTTTTTATGTTTGGAAGTAGGCAAGGAAATGTGATATATCAGAACAAACCAAACTTTTCAGGCCGAGATGATGATATTTGGTGCGCTTCATTGGAGGGAGAGGCAAGTCTCCGATGGTGTTACTGTGGCAGTTTATGGAATGTGACAGATTTTCTCTCCTAGTTTCTACACTCACCTGTACTTCACAAAACCCTGGATCACAAAACATTTGTATCCTTGGTACATTTCTGGATTTTGTAAATACAACATGTATCTTAAATTAACTTTGGTTCAGTTAACCACAAAATATTGAGGTATATTTTTCTAGGTCTATGAATAAATATGGAGGTGGATGTTTGCATTCCAGGACAGACAACCCACTATTAAATTCCCTAAGGCGAACTCTATGGCACATAGACTAAACTTTCTACATAATAAAGAAAGGTTGATCGCCCCTGGAGACAACATAGGATGATTTCCTATGGAGGAACTATTACAGTATCTATAAAATTTACAAGTTACTTCTTTGTCTTTTAGGAATAGTTCTCTTACTCTTGTATCTCCCTCTACCTCTTTCCACATTAAGGTGTGTAAATGCTCTTGGCTCTGCCTTGCTCACTTAAGACCTGTCTGCAATTATATGAGAAACCACTTTGGCCGAAAATGGTGGCTCTTTGCTGCCCAGGATGAATGCTTCTATGTCCTTTTGTTTATATTCTCGTTCTTAACAAAATAATGAATGGAAGACTTATTTGTCCCTCTCATGCAATGATTATCATTTTTGCTCATATTTCTACTGTGCAATGCAACTATTATGCTTAGTCCAGATAGTTGTAATAAATTAGGTTAAACTGCTATCTGATCTGAGTAAAAAGCAGAAAGTAAAAAGATCAGTACAGAATGTTGGTGAGAAACTCTGGTTCAAATAGGAACATGAAAAGAATGAGTATTTTGGAAAAAAATAGTTCCACAAGAGAGATAAATGTGCAAAAGCATAGCAGAGGTAATCAAAGAAATACTCACTAATTATCCCTGACCAACGGTGTATCCTGTGTAATGGATAAATGTAAGTTTATCTATTACATAAATGTAAGTTTATAGTTTTATATAATTGTGTACAGTCAGGGCAGTACACTGCCCAACTGCATACATAATATAATTAGGCAGTACACTTTGGACACAGAAAAGTTCTTGTGATGACAGGAGTTATGGGTATTCTGAATCTCAGCCTGATACAAACCAGAACCCTATCACTGTTCAAGCATTCAGCTCTTGGACCATGAGAAAAGTGACATTTGGCTCAGAAGCCCCACAGCTATCAGCTGTCCAACAGAGGCCAGGGCAACTTTGCCCACTGGTATAGAATGTCCCATGAAGTGACCGAGAGTGTACATTTCAGGCTTAGGTGACTCCAAGTCTCATGGCAGGCATCTGGAAAGCAGTATTTACCTCCAGATTAGAAAAAGCTTTTGGAATATTCAATGCATAGGGGACTTTATATAAAGCAGCCACTGCAGAGGAACTCAGAAACTAGAAGGTTGTCTAGGCTAGTAATTGAATTTTATCAGAGTGTCCCAGAGAAAATTAACAGCCTTTGCTGATTAATCCACAGCAGTGACTCCAACAGTGTTTTTTGCACATAGAGCATGTTCTAATAAATACTTAATGCATCTGTCAATGAAGAGATTTTAGGTCATGCTCCTTAGTACCTGCAGGTAGGATGCTGTAATTGATCTTATTTTTTTTTTTCTGAAATAACATGATTGTTCTTGGTAAAAGGATTAATGTGATGGTAATGTGAGATATTTTTTTAAATAATCAAATCTTCCATTATGTTCCCCTTTTTTAAATTTGAGTTTTTAATCAATGTATAATTTACTGACCTAGGTCAGGTTCCACAGAAATTCTAAGACTCTAAGATTTATGTGTAGTTGACTATTCCAGTCCA
>NW_006159585.1:3690235-3691586 GCF_000334495.1 Tupaia belangeri chinensis | reverse complement strand
TATAATAAACTACCTGAGACTGGGAAATACATAAAGAATAGAAATTCCATTTTGCTGTGATAGAAACCAGCAAGTTCAAGATCAAAATACCAGTAGGTGTAGTGTCTGGTAAGGGCACTGTATCTGCTTCTAAGGTGGTGCCAAGATGTTGCCGCATCCTCCAGAGTTTACAAGCGCTGTGTCCTTACATAGTGAAAGGGATAAGAGAAAAAAGTGGTCTATCTAGTTTCCTCCATCTCTGTTATAAGGTTGGTAACCCAATTCACGTGAGTCCTACTGCCATAACTTAATCACCCATTGAAGACCAGACCTCTCTATGTGTGTTGGGGGGAGGGGATGTCTCAAAAAGCTCATGGAAAATGAAATTAAAATATAAATTTGTTTTGATGCACATATATTTTTAAGTTCTTGTATAATTTTTTTCATAATATGCATTTTCTATCAACTTTTTGAAGTTTCATGAATTTTCAAACTTCAAAATTTGAAGACAACATGAAATTGAGAGGGACCCACTTGCTCAAAACATAGCAGTGATTTACTGAGATATGTGAGAATGACAAGATTGCTTAGCAAGAGAAACTGTTTTGTGATGGTGTCACAATCCCATTTAGCCAGTCTCATGAGGATGACACTACAGAGAAGGCTTAAATTGAGGTGATGGTCTAAATTTATATAGTGTGTTTCAACAAACCATAGGGTAAAGGCAGCCTATAGTAGAAGGTGCAACCTTAGCAAAAGCAGTTCTGGGGCCAGTAGGCAGAGCACTGGTTACAGCCCTGGACTCCCACATGGCCGACTGCTCTTTGAATTCCAGATGTGGCTTTAAACTCAAATTGGGTACATGTGCATATGGGCCTAAAATCCCAGGAGGAGAATTGAGAAGAATGGATTGTGGCATGGCCATCCTTCCTGTGAGGTGATGTGTCACATTCCCTCTCATTGTCTCTCTCTGTTTCTCTCTGGTGAGCATACACACCATTTGGCAAAACCTAAAAAAGAAAGAACAGTTCCATTTAGGTGAGATTCATTTTCAGAGTGGGATGCAGCTGCTAGTCTTCAGAAGCCAAACCTTTCAGTAGCTGAAGAATGAGCACCTCAGTCCCAAGAGGGAATCTGGCTCAACTAGGGAGGACCTCCATAGTCATTGACTACAGTCTATCCCTTGTGCTCTAATCTTATTACTTGATGGTCTAAATTCATCTCTTGAAAATAGTTGCTCCAAGATCCTGGTTGGTTTTATTTCCTGAGAAAACTTATAAAAGGAGGGCTAGTTGGGAACCATATTTTCTGCCACTACAATTGGTCTTGAGCTGCTAACTGATACTGAGTATTTCTCATCTCGGTCACCCAT
>NW_006159585.1:3684124-3690222 GCF_000334495.1 Tupaia belangeri chinensis | reverse complement strand
TTGCATCTCTTTTGGTCTAGGTGGCTTACTAGAAAAGTGATCTGAACCCTTGTTATGGAGCCATCTTAATGTCTAGTCACATGTGATTTCTTAGGCCATGTCTACTGCACTTATTTGGACAGAACACAATCAAGAAATGCCTCAGTGGTTCATATGTGTGCCAAATGTGTTCTTCTTTTCCCTCATTGCCTGATTGCAGCCTACTTTTTCCTTGGTGATCATAGTTAATTACAACTGGATGGGTAATGACTCCTTTCCTTCTCTGATTGTCCTTTGAAATAGAGATATGGAGTATCTGGGAAGCAGTTAGTACTTAAAGTTTGAAGACGACATTGATGTGCTCACAGATAAATTTTGCCTATGTAAGAACCAGAAATTTAGGCCAGTCAGTGGAGTGGTGGTCAGTGCTTCTGGATCTGACATGGATACACAGTTCATGTCCAGCATGGTAGCTTGGAAAACATGCCAGGTGCATGTGCACGCATACCCAAAATCCTGAAAGGAAAATAGAGGAGAAGGAATTGTGGCATGTCCATCCTTTATGGGTGGTGCTTTTTCACTCTCCTCCATGCTGTCTTTCGGTTACAAGTGAATGTGCCCTCCAGCAAATTAAAAAAAGGAAAAATATGAAAACAAAACAAGACATAACAAAACAAAACGAAACAGGAATTCTAACCCATACAGTACAAATCTATAGCAATAGAAAACACAATTTTCCAATAGGGTCAGCGGGAGTGATTTTATTTCCTTGATTTCTGGACCTATGTATTCTATAGCTGGGAACATTGCTACACAATAAAAGTCATTGATTTAGGGAGTAAATTGCATTCTAGATAATAATGTTTCATTCTTTTCAAGATAGAATCTCAGCTAAATATTTAAAAAGATTTATCAGATCAACAGTTTCTGTGTTATAGAATGGCATGGTATTTTTTGCTATAAAGTTGATCCCCTAATCTGATATTGTATCATGCAAGATCCTGTGCCCACCAGATAGTGGTATTGCCTGAGGACCTTGGAACAGTAAAGGCAAACCCAGACATAGATTTTTGATAGTTTGGATCAGTGGGTGGTATAGAGGTTAAGGTGCTGGATCACACATGGATTACCGCATGGTTTGAGTCAGACATTGCAACTTAAAAATTACATCAGGTACATGTGGACAGGAAGAAAAGGAATTGTAGCATGACCATACCCCTAAAAAGGGGGGGTGATTTCTCACTTGCTCTCTATCTCTGTCTCTGTCTCTCTCCAGCAAGAGCATGTGTCTTATAGCAAAACAGGAAAAAAACAAATAAATAAAAATTCCAATCATGATGATTCACCGTCCCTTCCAGGTAGAAAGTATCCAATGGAAATATTGTATTGTCCAATGGCTGGTGGTCTCCTTAAGAAATTGTACTTTGTCAACATTTAAACATGGGGACCATCAGTTAGCATAATGGCTATGTCACTGGACTCCCTTGAGATCGACCGCAGTTCAAGTCCTGGACCCAGTGGCTTAAACTTGCGCCAAGCGCGTGTGCATGTGTGCCCAAGATCCTGAGAGGAGAATGGAGGAGAAGGGATTGCGGCATGACCATCCCCCCTGGGGGGGGGCCAGTGATTTCTCACTTTCTATCTCTCTGTCTCTGTCTTTCTGGTGAGTGCACATGCCTCTATAGTGAAAACCTCTAAAAAAAAAAAAAAAAAAGGAAAAAGGAAAAGAAAAAGAAAAAGAAAAAGAAAAAAATGTAAACATGCAGACATAAATGCAAATATATCAGTACTTGTGTTAAAAATTACAGCCATTAAAAATCAGACATTAATTTGCATGAGAAAGCATGACCCAAGTGTATACAGTCTGTAAGAGATATGCTTTACATATACAAACATAAATAAAATATAACTTAATGAGTGGAAAAAATAAACCTTATGAGCAGTCATCATGGGAATAGAATGAGAGTCATGTCAATGTTAGATAAAGTAGACTAGACAAAATATATTTTTATCGACAGCAGCATCAATTTAGTAAGAAGACATGTCGCTGTCAATGTATATGCATGTGATGGCAAGTTTTCAAAGCACATGAAGCAAAAACTGAGAGAGGAGAAAACACAAATTTAGTTATAGCTGGGGTCTGGGCAGTGGTATAGCAGAAATGTAACTGCGCCTCCATGGGTAAAGTTCTGGGCTCATGTCCTTGAACCTTCTTGAGCACACTGGACACTGTTGTGCCCAAGCCCGTGATCTGGACCAGCAGAGGATAAGGATGGATTGTGTTTTGAGGACTCTGTTTGGGGTTCCTGTCTCAGTCTCTGACTGTACTTCTGTCTCTCTCTCTCATGGATGAAATAAATCTTTATGAAAAATCTTAAGTTAGAGTTGGACATTTCAACTCTGTGAGTAGCTGATAGAATACATAGATAGGCAATCAGTTAGGATCTAGGAGACTTGAAAACCACTGTTGAACTACTTGCCTTAATTAACATTTATGAAACACTACCTGTAGAACAGCAGCCTAATCATTATTCAAAATTGCACATGGAATATTCAGGAACTGGTCAAATTCTTGGACATAAAACATAACTTCTCAGTACATAAAAATGTACTGAAATCTGACAGCGTATGTTCTCTGACCACAACAAACTCATGGTCAATTACAACTGCATGAGTGATGACTCTTTTCCTTCTCTGGTCGTCTTTTGAAATAGAGATATGGAGTGTCTGGGAAGCACTTAGTACTTAAAGTTTGAAGACAACATTAATGTGCTCACAGATAAATTTTGCCTACATAAGAACCAGAAATTTAGGCCAGCCAGTGGAGTGGTGGTCAGTGCTTCTGGATCTGACATGGATAGATACACAGTTCAAGTCCTGCACGGTGGCTTGAAAAATGTGCCAGGTGCATGTGTGTGCACATCAAACTAAGAGAAAACTGGGAAGTCGCCAAATGTGTAGAAATTAAACAACAGTCTTGTAAAAATTTTTTAAAAAAAGGTTCATGCAGAAATAATAAGAAAAATTAGAACATAAGTTTTGCTGAATGAAAATGAAATTATAAGAGGTATGGGATATGAGGCCAGCAGATGGTGTAACAGTTACATTGCTGAACTCCTACATAGTCCACAGAGGTTTGAGTCCCAAGTCCAGTGGCTTAAAACTCACACCTGATGTGTGTGCATGCCTGCCCAAAATCTCAAGAGGAGAATGCAGAAGAAGGGATTGCAGTGTGGTCATCCCTTCTGGGGGGCAATTTGTTGCTTTCTGTCTCTCTGTCTCTCTGTCTCTCAGGCAAGTGCACGTGCCTTACAGCAAAAATTCCCTCTTAAGAAAAAAGAGTTATGGGATGTAACTAAAGCAATGAGAAAGTGAAAAATGCAGTTTTAAATATGTATGTTAGAAAATAACTAATGTCTAAGATAAAAGTTCTAAACATCCATTTTAATAGAAGAGAAAACTATTCTACACGAAATTAGAAATAAGAAAACAGTAAAGAGGGTAATAGAAATTACTGAAATATGAAATAGATATACAATAAAGTCATGGTAACCAAAGACAGTTTCTCAGAAAGGTACATAGAATTAATACATTCCTTGGTTTAACCCGGTGGCAGAGGTGTGAGGACTGCTGCTGCACAGTGCTGGAGAACACGTGAAAAGACTCTGGGTTCATGTCCTGGGTATTCCTCAACAATCTGAGCATCGTCACAGGTGTGCTCAAGATCCTGGCTGTCTGCAGGACTGGGCGGGGGACTGCATCTTGAAAATCCTGTTGAGGATCTCTTTCTCTCACTCTTTCTCCCTCTTGAAATAAACTTCTTAAAAGAGAATTGAAATAATACTACTTATGTTTCGAAGATAATGAAGTAATGACATTTAGTAGGTATATAAGATATTTTTGTTTTATTTTTAGCTTTTACTATAGGGCACATGTGCTCTCCAAAGACAGAGAGAGAAAGAGAGAAAAAAATCACCCATCAGGGGGAATGGCCAAGTCATAGTTCTTTCTCCTCCATTCTCTTCTCAGGATTTTGAACATGCGTGCCCATGAACCTGGCATGATTTTTAAGCTGCTGGTTTCAGGACAAAAACTGTGGAATCAGCCATGTGGGATCCAGAACCTTAGTCTCCACACCACCTGCTGGTCAGATATAATTTATTTTATTTTATTTTTACTCCAGTTAGCTGCAGTGATACAGCAGTAACACAATGCCCTGCAATTATGGACAATCATGTGCAAGGTTGGGATTCAGTTCCCAGGTCAACCTGCCCATTCTGGACAAGTGAGAACCGATGATCCTAGCTAGCTTTGAGAAGCTGTGTGGGGAGGATGAAGGGAGCACAGTAGGAGACCCTGTTGAAGGTTCTTCCCTCTCTCTCTCTCTCACATGAAAGAAAGTAACTTTAAAAAAACAATAAGTGATTCTTCTCAAGTGGAGTAAAGATGTCTGGAATAATTTTTCACTTACACTCAATATCTTTTTTTTTTTAATTTCCAGAAGGCATGCTTGCTGGGAAACAAGAGAGAGAGAGAGACAAGAGAGAGATAGAGAGAGAGAAAGCAGCCCAGCTGTGAGGCATAGCTGCATTACAGTCCCTTTTACTCAGTTTCTTCATTCTGTCAGAATTGGGGCATACTTGCTCAGGCACTTGATGTATTTTCAAGCTGCCAGTGCTGGGATGTATAAGGTTTAATGGCTGCCCTATGGAGGTCCTTCATTGAATCTTTAAGTAAAAATAAAATACCGGAAATGCATCAAAACTTTCCTTAGACCTAATTTTAAGACTTAGGATAACTAGGGACCAGCAGTTAGCGTAATGGCTATGTCGCTGGACTCCAATGTAGTCAACCGCGGTTCAAGTCCCAGACCCGGTGGCTTAAACTCACATTGGGTGCGTGTGCGTGCATGCCGAAGACCCCGAGAGGAGAATGGAGGAGAAGGGACTGCGGTGTGGCCATCCCCCCGGGGAGTGATTTCTCGCTTTCTGTCTCTATGTCTCTCTCTCTCTGTCTGGCGAGCGCATGCACCCTATAGCAGAAAAAAATAAATAAATAACTCTCCCCCCTCAAAAAAAAAAGACTTAGGATAACTAGGGTGTTAACAGCACATGTTTTATAGCCCCGAACTACTAGTTTTCTGACTCTTCAAATGACTTTCTTTATGTGGGAGGTATCTGAAAAGTTGGGATTCCTCTTTCCAAAATTATTTTTATTATTATGATTTCTTGCTAACATTGAATAGGAAGGCAAAATTGCTTTTTTTTATGTTTTCTGTTTCTCATTTAATACTGTGACTATCCTAGATTTATTTATTTATTGACTACCCTAGATGAAACCATCATGCTCCAAACTGACTTTCACTTCATACAAAATATGTAGGCATACACGACAGCTATATTCACAAGCAAGATTTTCAAAAAATTCAGGATGAGTTCCAGAAATCCTGTATCTATACACATTTCCCCTAATCTCTTAATTTTTTAATATACAATTTTCTTATTTTTATAAGTACTTAAAATGTCTGTAGAATCATTAAGCTTTGATATTATTATGCTTTCTGAAGTCTAGAAACCTAGAAGCTTTTTTCTAACTTTATTTTTAGAATAGCTTTAGATTTATAGAAAACTTGAGCAGGTAGTACAGAGTTCTCATGTACCATCCTCCTAACCTACACAGTCTTTTCCCTGAAATTAACATGTTATCTTAGTAAGGGGAATTTGTTTATGTAATAAACCAATATTGATCAAGTCTATAGCTTTTATTCATATTTCCTTAGCTTTTATCTTGTGTCCATTTTCTGCTCCAGAGTGCCACATTACATTTATTTATCATGTCTCCTTAGGCTCTTCTTGGCTGTAAATTTCTCAGACTTTCCTTGCTTTAGTTAATATTGAAAGGTTGGAAAGTTTCAATAAGGCATATTGTAGTATGCCCCCCTATTAGAATTTTTCTGTTTTCAATTGTAATTAGACTGGGGATTGAGTTTGGGGACAATCACAGAGGGAAAGTGCCATTTTCATCACATCATAACAAGGGTAAGAACGAAGCGATTATGGGTATTGTTGTTGACCTTGATTGCCTGGCTGGGGTTTGTCAGATTGCTCTACTGCAAAGTT
>NW_006159585.1:3670955-3684111 GCF_000334495.1 Tupaia belangeri chinensis | reverse complement strand
CCCCCCTTCCATACTATCCTTTACAAAAAGAAGCCGAACTGATGATCAGCTCACACTTAACCAGTGGGGGACTATACTACCATACATTTTAGAGTGGGTTATTTTCATAATTTAGAATTATTATTATTGTTATTATTTGATTGCCAAGGGCATGAGTACTTGCCATGCAGAGAAAATGAGAAAGCACATCCCCCTAATGAGGCAAGATCATGCTCTAATCTTTTTGTCTTAAATTTCTCCATCCCTGAAGGATTTGAGGTATGCATGTGTGCGTATGCAGCATGCTTCTCAAGGTGCTGAGATGGCACTCAAACTATAGTGAGCCATGCAGGATCCAGTTCCCTAAGCACAGTGCTTAATCATGTTCTACGGGACTGGTCATTATTTGGAATTCTACATAGGAGATTTGTTACTTTTTTCCCACCAATTAATTAATTTATATCAGTATCAAATCCTAAATATTTATTGTACACTTTAGGTTATAATCTAATACTTTTTTTTTTTCTCAAATTGTCTCAGCTTTGAACAACAGAAGCTTTTGGGGTGGACTTCCCTGTCGCTTTGACATACTCTTAGTGCTATGGGTTGTTGTTTCTAATAATATTTCCTTACTTGTACTGCAGTATGCTCCAGGCTTATCTTGTATCTATTCCCCTCAGTCTTTCATCAGGAGTTTCTTCAAGAGGCTCTATTTGTTTTCATTGAAGATAATATTAGAAACCAAGACATGAACATTTTGTAGGATCATAGCAACTAGGATGTCATTCTCTTTAGTCTCTCTCAACTTATAATAAAAAGCAATATGTGTGTGTGTGTTAATCCAAATATGAAGTATGTATATTAATTTAAACTTAGTTTTTTATCTCCCACTTTATTACCCATGGATCTTTCTAGAAACTTTCCCCTGATTATCTGTAAATTTCCACTTCAACAGTAAGACTCTGGCTCCCACCACGTGCCATCTGTTTGCTTCCTTCTTCAGTTCTAGTACACATGTACAGCAGCATATCTGCTAACCTGTACCCTCGTGGGAAACAACTCTACCAACTAGAGAACAGTGCTTATGTGCAGTTCCTTGTGCTTTTAGTCTTACAGATTCCATTCCTCTCCAAAATTACTTTCAATAATGCCTTTTCCCACATCCCCCAAAGTGAGGTTGTTTCACATATTTGTATTAGAGTCAAATACTCTGTCACAGTCTTCACTGTTTCCTAGCATTCTTGACCTCTTATTTTTAATTGTTACATATTAAGATTGCATTGCACAATACTATACTGTACAATGTGCATCTTGACAAATGCACAATGTTGTATTTTCACTATTATAGCAATACACAGGATAGATTCACTACTCTAAATATCCTCTGTCTTTTATGTATCGTTCTTTTTTTTCCTCATAATCCCTAACAATGACTGGCCATCCTGTCTCTCAGATGCCATAAAACTGAAATCATAGAATATGTAGCTTTTTCAGACTGGCTTCATTTACTAAGCATTGTACATTTAAGTTTCTCCCACATTTGTTTGTATTCTGTGTGTGTGTGTGTGTGTGTGTGTGTTAATAGCTCTTTTTTATGGATAATATTTTATTGTGTGAATATACCATAGTTTGTTTATACATCACCTAATAAAGAACATCTTGGTTGTTCCTGGGTTTTCATAAATATGAATAAATATACTACAAATATTTTGGTGCAAATTTTTTGTATATATATATATATATAGCTATCAACCCAATTAAGTAAATGCATAGGAGCATAACAGATAGATCATATGATAAGTCTGTGATTAGATTTATAAGAAGTAGACAGGGCCAACAAGTGACATGATGAATAAGGTGATGAACTCCCACATGGCCAACCATGGTTCAAATCCCAGATCTGGTGGCTTGAAACACATGCTGAGTATATGTGCTTGCTTATCCTAAATCCCAGGAGGAGAATGGAAGAGAATGGATTGCAGTATGGTCATCCCTTGGGTGGTCTCTCTCTGACTCTCTCTGGGAAGCACATGCCTCTATGTCAAAAAACCCAAGGAAAGAAAAAAATAAATGGCCAAACTCTTCAAAGGAGGTGATAATTTTGCATTATCACCAGTGGTAAGTCAGAGTTTGTCTTGCTCAGTATATGGTCGAATTTTTCTATTGTCATTGTAAAGACTTTACCCATTCTAGTAGATGTGAAGTGATATTTCATTATTGTATTGCTTACAATCCTTTAATGATAGATAATGTTGAGCATCTTTTATTTTGAGAGATTTTTTTCTATAGGGTGCATGTACTCTCCAAAGAGACAGAAAGCGAGAAATCAACCCCTGGGGGTGGGGGGGGATAATCCAAGCTGCAATCTCTTCTCCTCGGATAATCAAGCTGCAATCTCTTCTCCTCCGTTCTCCTTTAAGGATTTTGGGCATGCACATGTGCCAGGTATGAGTTTGAAGCCACTGGGTCTGGGACTCGACCCACAGTCGACTCTGTGGGAGTCTAGTGACATAACCATTACACCATCTCCTGGTCCCAGCATCCTTTATGTGCTCATTTGTCATCTGTATATTGTCTTAAGAAATGTTATCTGTTCACTATTTTACCAGGTTTTGGGTTGCATTGTCTATGTTCTTATACTTTAGTTTTAAAATTATTTGTACATGTTGAATGCATGTACATGTACTTTATCAGATATGTGTTTTATGGATTTTTTTCTCCCAACTTAATCATTGATATCATATAGGAAACCAATCAACCATTGTATATTAACTTTGTATTAATATCCTGTTAAAAAAAATCACTGACTAGTTCCAGGAGATCATTATAATTTCAATGGAATTTTCTGCCCCAAAATATTATGTTATGTGCAAAGATAGCTATATTTCTTCATTTCCAGTGTGTATACTTTTAATTTATTTTTCTTGTCTTATTGTGCTAGCTTTCTTTTCAGGACTATGTTGACTAAGATTCGTGAAAATAAACATTTTTACCTCATTCTTGGTCCTCAGGGAAAAAAAAATCTACACTTTTTGTGATATTCTTTATCGAGATGAGAAAATTTCCTCTATTCCTAGTTAGCTCAAAGGTAGTGTTATAAATCATATTGAACTTGGCCAAATGCTTTATCTCCATCAGGTGATATGCTCATGTGATTTTATTTTCCTTTGGCATGCTGGATTTTGATTGATTAAATGAAGTGACCTTAGAATGTTGGACTAATATTGCTTATCTAGAGCAAATATCACTTGGTCAATTTACACATTTTGCTATGATCTGCTAACATTGTATTAATGATTTTTACATTTATTTTGAGGAGAGACAGTGATCTGTGTAACTTAACTTTCTTGTAGGATATTTACCTGATTTTGGTATCACAGTAAGGCTGGTTTCATAGAGAAAATTTTATTTCTGCTACTCTTTTCTAAAATAGAAGAGAACAGAGAGAATTTTAATCACTTCTTAAAATACTTGGTAGAATTTACCCCTGACACAATCTGAGCCTGATATCTCTTTTATTGGGGAGCTCTTCTTTACTGACCTGATTTCTTTCATTGTTACATACTTATTTAATTATCTATTTTCTCATTGTCTATGCTTTGGTAGACCTCTTTCAAGGAATTGGTCTATTTTAATTTTTAAAAAAAATTTTAATATTTTTTAGAGGTTTTTGCTATAGGGCATGTGCTCTCGCCAGACAGAGAGACAGAGACAGAGAGACAGAAAGCAGGAAATCACACCCCAGGGGGGATGGTCACGCCACAATCCCTTCTCCTCCATTCTCCTCTCAGGATCTTGGGCATGCACACACATGCGCCCGGCGTGAATTTAAGTCACCACCACGTCTAGGTCACGAACCGCAGTCGACTACATCGGAGTCCAGCAACAAAGCCATTACGCTAACTGTTGGTCCCAGGAATCGGTCTATTTTATATAGGTTATAAAATTTGTAGGCATAAAGTTCTTCATATTTCTCAATTACTCTTTTAGTATCTATGGTGTCAATAATAATAACTTTTCTTTCATTTATCAATTTAATCTTTGCTTCATTTATTCAAAATAAAAAGCTTTTGTTTCATTGATTTTATCTACCAGCTTTTTTGCTTTCAATTTCATTGATTTCTGCTTTATGCTTTATTATTATTTTTTGCCTACTTTTTTTAGATTTTGTTTCATTGATTTTATCTACCAGCTTTTAGGCTTACATTACTTCTTTAGTTTGCAAAAACAACATTCAGATTATGGATTTTAAATTTCTTTTTTTCTAATCCTATGTTATAAATACTCCTCCAAGTACTATCTTTATGTCATCTCACAAATTTTGATGAGTTGCACTTTCATTTTCCTTTAGTTTCAAACATATGTAAATTTATTTTGAGACATATTCTTTCATTTATATGTTATTTAGAAATGTGCTGTTAAATACGCAAAATATTTGGGAATTCCCTCCTTTCTTTCTGTTATTGCCCTCTAGTTTAGTTCCATAGAAGTCAGAGAAATACTTTGATTATTTTATATTCTTCTAAGCTTGTTTAGATACATTTTATTGCCTATAATATCCTCTATATTGGTGAATCTTCAAAGGAACCTGAGAAAAAAGTGTTTTCTGCTGTTGTTGGATGAAATATTCTAATTCTACAAGATTTAATTAACGGATGATAGATCTTCATCAATTTTCTTTTTTTTTTTTTTGCCTGCTGTGTCTATCAGTTACCGAAAAAGGTCTGTAGGAGGGTTTTGTTTTGTTCTGTGAATACAGGTCTGTGGGCATTAATTCAAGCCTAATTAGAAGTTCTGAAATTGGATTGCCAGGTTATGTGTATTTTTTTAAACACCATGAATCATTTTCGCATAGAAAGGGCAACGACAGAAGTAAAATACTAACTCCATAAGAATTCATTTTTAATATACTTCCTAAAAAATGAGGGACAATTTCGCTTCTTAAATAGTGAAATTTTTATCATCCCAGTTTAAAAGCAAAATTTCAACAATCGAAAGGTCTAATTGGCTTTTAACAGTGATTCATGAATTGAGCCACGTCTTATCTATGAGATAGAAGAGGTACTGTGATGAACTGGGCATAGGATGCAGGCTTTACAGGTCGAAAATGCTGAGGGAAGTAGAAACAAAGGACCAGAAGTGGGTTAATCATTTTGAAGTAACTTGTCTTCCAAGTTTTGTTTTTTTTGTTGTTTTTTTTAAATTCAGCAATCATAGAGACAGAGTGTCTTTCTATTAGGTGTTGTGAAGCCCTGTTTTTGGTTTGTTTTGTTTTTAACTGACCTGTTTTTATGTTCAGTTTGATTATGTAGCACCTAGCATGAGTGACATGGTCTGGTCTGTTGGGACCATATTCAGCAATATTTGCTTTAAGCCATGTTGCCTAGGTTAAGCATTGAGTCACAAATGGCTGTAAATCATTTCTTGTGAGCGAGCAGTTCCTAGTGTAAGCTTGACTGTTCTATCCTCATCTTTGGCCCTAGGTCCTGACCACCTATTTTTAGGGATCAAATTCATACCTTATCTCTCATTCTCTCTCTTGCTCTCTGTCTCTTTCTTTTGTGAGCACATATGCCCTTGGACAATTCAAAAAAAAAAAAAAAAAGTCTTCCTTAAAAAAATTACAGTTTCCTACAATTGTGTGCTTTTATTATAAACTTAATAATGTAATAAGCATTGTTCCTTTCAATGATGTGCTTGAATTGGATTGAGACATCAAAGCTTTCTGAAGATGTTGTATCTTCAATATTAACCCTTTTGTTTAGGAACGTTGAGTGAGAACTATGAGTGGTTTGTCTTGCTGCTCTGTTGAATTCTCCTCACACTAATCATCACAAAGGTATGCCAATGTGACTAGAACTACTCTTGTTAAATAAAATCAATAGGGGGCTTGTTCCAAAGAATGCTTCACTAGGTAAGCAGGTTAAACATGCTGAGCCGAAGTTTGGAGGCACTCTGCTAGATTTCCTTTTTATTTATTTATTTTGTTTGTTTTTATTTTCTGAAAACACAGCCTCTGAAGGCCAGGCTTGTGATAATCACTCTGTTCCTCTCAAGAGCACAGTTGCTTTACCCAAAGGCACTGCCTTTGTAGAATTGAAGAATTCAAGGATTGATGCACTCTTGGTATAAATTCCTTCCTCAGATTAAAAAATAAAAAGACAAATATTAAATTTCTTATGGTTTCTCCTTCTGTTTGATAAAAAATGAAAGGACCTGGTACCAATTAGATCTCATAGATTATTATTTTTCATAAGGCTCACCTTCATTTTAATGTAAGGTTTGGAGAAATAAACACACACACACACACCCACACACACACACACACACATTTTTGCTTTTTAATTAAGAAGTAAGGATAGTAGGATGGTAAGAGATAAAAGCAAATGGACACCTTTTAAGGAAATGAGCGCTTGGCCTTAGCCACAGTGCTGCAGCAGTAGGATGCTGCTGTCCGACGCTGGAAGCCATATGTGGAAGCTCTAGGTTTGTGTCCTGGGTCTGCCTGAACATGCCTGTTGCATCCTTGGGCATAATCATGATCCAGGCTGGCTGGAAGACTAGTGTGGAGGATTATGGAATGGGGACTCTATCAAGGCTGCCTCTAACCTCTGTCTCTCAGAAAATAAATAATGAATTTTACCAAAAAAATGAAGGCATAAAGAGTCTTATACTAGATGTTATCTTTTTTAAAAATAACCCTCCTAAAACTCTCTTTATTTCATCCCCATTCCACAGATGTAATCTGTTTTACATCCTCCTAACATTTTTGGTAAACTTCCTCTGAAAGCTAGAATTACACTAAAATACAGTGATTTTCTCATGTGTCAGTTTTTCTGATTTTATACTTACACATCTTTATCATCTCAGTTGATGACTGGTTCTAAATAGATATTCAAAAACACTTACTGAATTGAATTTAGTGTGCTGTTTGAACTGTTAGTTATTGCCAGTGAGGTTTAGGGACTCTTTTTTGTTTGTTTTTCTTTGAGACAGAAAGAGAAACAGAGAGAGACCCCTGACAGGGTCTTCACATCACAGTCCTCCCCAGGCCTGCAGTCAGCCCATATGATGGGCACGGCCATGGGCACACCCAGTGTACTCAGGTGGACCCAGGATGCAAACTTGGAGCCAGTCCAAATGGCTTCCAGCATCATGTAGCAGTGCCCCTACCTCCTGTGCCACTAAACCAGATTTAGGGACTCTGTCTTCCTTGTCATCTACTAACTGAGAGGTGTAGCTTATTTGTATCATCAGCTACAGCCTCACTTGGAGATCATAGAACCAACCAGGACATTACTGAAGAAGAAACTCTGAAAGCCATGTGGGCCAGAGAAACTCATCTTCGACTTCTCTCTGAAGGGGAGAGAAGAGTCTTTGGTACTGCAAGTTATTGTGATGTTAACTGGTTCAGAGGCTCATCCCTTCACAGATTGAGAACATCCCCTCATCCTGGCCCCTGACTTTTATAACACCTGAATATAAACTGACCTTATCATCCACTATTTTTTATGTCTTATCAACCCTGTAAGTCCAGTTAGATATCTCTGTCCTTGCTGTGAAGCTCTCTGGGTTGTGACTACAGACTTCAAATCAGTGATTGAGCCATCTTTGTTAAAACCAGCAGTTGTGTCACTTCCCAGCAGTTCCCCTTTACAACTCCTTCCCTCCTGTTTTATTTAACTACACTGGTAATCAGTAACGATTTACTGAACTCTATCACCATGCGGCTTCATTTTCTTATTCTCTCGTTTTTAATTGTGACAAGCATGCTTTGTATGCAATCACTCTTCAGTTCATGAGGTCTTATTTGCAGCCAGGGAAAGACTTTAAATCCATGAGCATGCCTTGAGAGGCTGTTGTGATTGAGCTCAGTTATTCCACATATATATAAAATGGGCCTCTCAGGAATAGGGAAGGGGAGAGCAAGCCCAACATGGAGGACAAGAGGAGATATAAATGCTAGTGGGATTTCATAGATAGGTGCTACAAGCCAGTCCTACCTAATAGCTCTCATCTGAAACCCTCCATTAAAGCTCTATGCCTCAGTCTTACTAAGCTTTTCCACCTGTTGAGATACTGTTTACAGAAATTTTGATCAGTTACACCTCAATGTGAATGTCTTTAACACAGCATTTTCCCAAAGTGCAGTTTAATAGTAGAGAGGGAGTATTTCTCACAGGTAGTTGTATACCTAAGGCACTTGGGAAAGATTCCCCAGAGAGGAGATAAATAGAGCAGAAAGAAATAGCAAGAGACTCTGGAAAATAAAGCTTAATGTATGCAGGAAGAATCGCAGGTACATCTTTATATCGTTTAACTTTCCTATCTTCATTCTCCATGGGAATAACAACAATGCCTATGTCTGAAGAGGTTAATTTACACGTAGTAAATCACTTATAATAATGGAAATAGTCCTCTGCAAATTACCTGAAATTCTTAAGAACTCTGGATTTTTCTCCTTGTTATCTTATTTGAGGTAGGATGTTCGAGGCATTTGGTATTTCAAGCAGGCGGTGCCTTCTGAAAAGCACAATATGTCATTATCTTAGCTGTGTCACTCTATATAGATAACTAACTTAGCCTTGATCCTCTCATCCTCCATTTAATCACTCTTGAATACTGGCTGCCCTTCACCGAGGTCTTCCTTTACCAGTCTATCCAAGTGTTTTAATTCTGTACCTTAGAGATTAGCATTCTAACTTCTATTTCATAGAGATTTTAAACTCAAATCTATTAACCTAAAAGCAAGCATTCGTGTTTCTTTTGGTTTATTGTTTTTTTGGTCAGGCCAAAAAATCTTCTCTAAATCAATATCTAAATAACTTACGTAGTCCTTGCCATCATTAGCCATTGAGATTTTATTATGTTTCCCCTTATATTTTTTAACTGATTCTTATTCTTTGACATTTTTGAAGCAAGAATAGCCTTTTTGAATTCATTAGTGGGGTCCTTAGTGAGGATAGTTACCTCCAGTGCATTCAGACCCTTCACAGTTCAATTCTCTCTAGCATATAATTGCAAGTCTACATCTTTTCCCTCTGATGGTGACTTTTAAAAATTGCCTCTTTTCATTACCTGCCTTCTTTCAATGAGGCCCTGTAAGAATCCTCTAACTTTTGAAGCTTTGGTGGATTCAGGTTCACCAAAAGGATAAGCAGAGAATGGGAACACTTTTGTTCTTTGTTATGAAAAAGTAACTTACAGCAGTCCCTCTCCCAAGTCCTTCTCCTTCTCATTTCTCTCCAGCACCTCAACACACAAGTAATAGGACATTCAACAGGGCAACCAAATGCTCTGTTCAGAAGCATGTTTTTCCCCCAAGAGAAGAAGCAAAGTTTATAGAGAAAAAGCACTTGGGGTCTAAAGCCAGAGGTGATTCATCCCACCCCACCAAGGATACACCATGTGTTTATATGCAAAGGGTAGAGAGATAAGGACAGAAGAATGGCAAGTACTTTGATTAGCTTGCCACTGTGATCTTGTCAGTCTGTCTAGAGGTGTTGGCTGCCAGTAAGGTAGAGCTCTGGCCAGAGGATTCTGGCCAAAGGTCCCTGTAGCCATCTCCTTATTTTCTGATGGGAAATTACTTAAAGGCCATTCAGAGGCTGATCTAACATTTCCAGGCTTTATCTTTTATTAAAAAAAAAAAAAAAAAAACAGAAAAAAGATGGAGTGAAGGTAGGACAAGTAATTATGGGCCATGGTCAGTCCTCTGGAACTGCTTCATGCTGAGAAGGAGCATTGTCCTTTAGGGAGTGGTATGAGTCATCTGGGGGCAGGTGTGAAGATTGTACCCTCTAGAGCAGCAAGATGTTTCCAGCCAGTTTTTGAGTCAATTGATTGCTTGGTTAGTATCTTGGATGAAGCAATTTAATCTTTTAAAATGTTTTTTAAATTTGTTTATTTATTGGGGCTGGCAAGTGGCCTGGTGGTTAAGGGTGTTGGATTCCAACATGGCCGACCCTAGTTCAAGTCTCAGACCTGGCGGCTTACTTTCTCACTTTCTCTCTCTCTCTCTCTCTGTCCCTCTCTATTCAAAATAAAAAAAATAAATAAATAAAGTTAAATAAAATAATTATTAAATTTTTTTTTGTTCATTTACATTTATTTATTTACAGTAACTTTTTTTAAGAGAGATTTTTGCTATAGGGCACATGTGCTTGCCAGAGAGACAGAGAGAGACAGAAAGACAGAAAGCAAGAAATCGTCCCACAGGGGGATGGCCACATCACAGTCCCTTCTCCATTCTCCTCTTAGAATTTGTTTTGGGCAGGCACACACATGTGCCTGGTGTGAGTTTAAAAATGCCAGATCAGGGACTTAAACTGCAGTCGGTCATGTGGGTGTTCAGCGACATAACCATGTCACCATTTGTTGGTCTCAGCAGTTTAGCATTTTTAAGAGTGGAAGTCCTGTAGAAACTAAAAAAAGAATTATAGTGGGGGCAACCAGGGGAAGTATAAAAGCAGAATTCTTCTTCCAGAAAGTGGCAGACACCCCTTTTTCTACTGTGAGACGGGATAGATGTCTTTGGTTACCATACCCATGGAGTCTGTTTGGTCTTGAAAAAGAGCAAGAACTCCCTAATATATTTTTTAGAGTTCTTAAAATATAAAGCCCATTTGCATTGTAATGGCCCAGAGTAAGGAGTAAGCCTTCAGACCTTGGTTATAATAATGACCAGCATGGACCATGGGTGAGGGCCATTTGACCTCTAAAACTCTCACTTAAAGGAAAGAAGGTTTTCATTTCAATGTGTAAGATGTTTTATAGACTGGAAACTGCTGGTTGTGAGCTCACCAGGCTGAATGGTTCCAGACACCTGAAGAGGAATTTGATTATCTAAGGCCTCACCAATCAAGAATGCCCATGAGCTGGGAACCAGCAGTTAGCATAATGGCTATGTTGCTGGACTCCCACGTAGTCGACCGCGGTTCGCGTCCCGGACCCGGTGGCTTAAAACTCATGCCGGGCGCGTGTGTATGCGTGCCCAAGATCCCGAGAGGAGAATGGAGGAGAAGGGATTGTGGTGTGGCCATCCTCCCTGGGGGGTGATTTCTCGCTTTGTGTCTCTAATGTCTCTCTCTCTCTCTCTCTCTGTCTGACGAGCGCACGCGCCCTATAGTGAAAATCTCTCCAAAAAAAAAAAAAAAGAATGCCCATGAGCTGATCACACCCTCTTGAACCAATCACTGAACTAATCACGTGCCTGGGACCTCTGCTCCTAATTTTGCCCTTAAAAACGCATGTGGGGAACATCTCGGGGAGACCGGGTCTTTTCAGCATGAGCTGCCCGCTCTCCTTGCTTTGCGCTTTGCAATAAAGCTATACTTTCCTTCATCAAACCATGTGCCTATGGCTTAGTTTTATAGTGCTTGGGCGAGCGAACCTGATTTGAGTTCGGTAACAGTCTTGAATCTGTAAGAGAATTTGGGATACTTTGTCCCTCTTTGCTGAAGGTCAGAGGAAAGAGCTTTCAAGTAGTGAAGAGGTGTAGACAAGGTGTGTATCCTAGTTCAGTTAGTAGGTAAATATAGGTTAGTAGAGGGGTCACAGTAAAAGAACAGGCTAGATTGAAATAAGAAGAGAGAATATGTCTCAGGACTTGATTTCTACCCTTCAGTTCGCCTCCTTAAACTGCTAGAGTGTTTGTCAAGTAGCCCCAGTGAGACACTGGATAGGTGGTGGGGACACTTATGAGAATATTTTAGCTTAATAGAAGGTAAAGACAATCTGGCACAACAAGAAAGCTATGAGAGACACAGTTTAGGTTTTTTGAACTGGCAGTAGGAATCTCCTGATGGCTCTAACCCCTAGGCAGTAATGGCAAATTGAAGGAGGTCATCTAAGACCACTCCTGACCCCTGCATGAGCTTTAGGAGCTTCTTTGAATACTGAGAGCTGATTAGGACAAGAACCTGTCTTTTAATATGAAAAACACTATGTTTTAAATTTCAGTCAACTTGCCATCACAAAATTACCTTCTTAAATCTTTTCTCTCTTTCCTGTTTACAAATTTTCCCTTGTTTTTCTCTTCATGTAAGTTTACTTTCGGAAATAACTTGAACTTCAGATTTAGACAAAAATCCTTATCTTAAAGAACACATTTTTGTCACTTTCAGGGTTACCTGAGGCTTGTCCAGTGAGATTTTTAGATGCCCCAGGGGAGTCAGTGTTTGGGTTTTGGGCTCCATCATCCCTCAGTTTCAGAGGCTAGTATGGACTCCCTTCAAGGTCATGAGATTCTTTTTACATTCTCCTCCATGCTCCTCTCAGCCCGGGCAGGCTTTAGGGTAAATAGGGTGGACTGGAGAGGTCAGAAAGCTCACAGGACCCCTCTCTGACAAGCAAAACATTTTATACTTTCTTTTTGATAATAATTCATTGGCTAAGATTAAGAACTACCAACATTCTGAGTTCTTGTGCTTATGTGAGTTTAAGAAATAATCATTGAGAGGAATTTTACCCTCAAACTTATTAAGAGAAAGGCTGTGGTTTAGTCTCCTAATGACTAGGAGTGACTTCCTAATAGAGAAATTGATGGAACTGAAAATGGGAGATCTCTCATTTTTGAAAAAGGAAATTTATTTTTTTTACTCTGTAGTCTTGTTTACTTATTTTAAAAACTATGTTTGAACTCTGACTATGCAGAAATATGTTTGCAGAGTAGTAATTCCAATTTAGTACAAAAAATTGGTTGCAAAGAATCACAGAGTAATGGAGAATGTAATGCCATGATTCATCCTGGGACATCGTGGACATCCACATTAGCAATCTCTAAACTATAGGAGAGGGGAAGTAAGAAAACAAATAATAATAATCTGGCAGCTGGCAACTAGAAGCTGAGTCTGACTAGGGTGTTTCTGATCCAACATGGACAAATAGAAAAACTTTCACAGCTATGAACAATACTCAAACAAAGCCATTGTGTGACCCCAAATGAACATGACAGTGATACACAGATTCTATGATGATATGACCTGGAAAGGATACCATGCACCACAAAAATACCTAAGCATCTCCCCCCCCAACCTTGTGCTAGCATGAATGACTCCCATTTCTTTTCCAATAATAGTTCTGGTACCATATTTAAATCACTTATCTCTAGGAAAATTACCAAGATATCTAATCACTTAATTGTCCTGCTTCCTGAAGCAACCAGTGCAGAATGACC
>NW_006159585.1:3662116-3670924 GCF_000334495.1 Tupaia belangeri chinensis | reverse complement strand
TTTCCCTAAACCATCTTGGCAAACACTTAGCACATGTTCGTTTCATAAGCCCTCCCGACTCTCTTTTATCAAGATATTCTTTACTTCCTCTTGTGTGTACTCAGCATTGCTACTGGAAGCTAAGAAAACCTTACTTTGTTTTAGTACCAATGTGCAGCTACTGGTCATCAGCTGATGTGTTTTGACACATAATCCTTGTTATGTACTAAGAATTGCATTTCCTCCCAATGCATATGTTAAAACTGTACTTGTAATATGAAAGTATTAGGACTTGGGTTTTGGGGAAGTAATTAAGATTGGATACAATCACATTGGTGGAGCATTCAGGAATGGGATTAGTCCTTTGTAAGAGACTCAGCGGAGCTGGATTCCTCTTCCTGTAATAAGATACCACCAAGAAGAAAGGTGTCAGTGAATCAGGAAGCAAGCCCTCATAAGACACCAAGAAACTGCTGGCTCCTTGATCTTGGACTTCCCAGCCCCCAGAACTACAGCAAGAAATAAACTTCTGTTACTTGTAAATCACTCAGTATGGTATTTTGTTATAGCAGTTTAAACAAAGATAGTACTTTTCACAGATGATTAATTGGGGAGACTTTGTTTTGTCTAAATACTCTTTCAACTAATATGTTTTAAAATAGCATTCATTGATTTTTTTTCTTATTAAAAAGTCATGTGTGGCCATTGCAAGAAACTTGGAAAACACATAATTACACTTTTAAAAACACCTTTCTTAGCCATGCTATCCCCAACGCTGACACTAGTGTTATAGCTAATAATACTGTACCATAATTTACAGAACATCAAGGATATCAATAAGTAATTTTTAAATGATATTGTAGTAAGGTAGAATTTTTTCTTTCTTGAAGAAAGATTTCTGCTATAGGGTTCATACACTCACCAGAGAGACAGAAAGTGAGAAATCACCTTCCGGGATAATGGCAACACCACAATCCTTTCTCCTCCATTCTCCTTTTGGGATCTTGAGCATGCATGCATATGCACCTGGCATGAGTTTAAGCCACCGCACCTGGAACTGGAACCACAGTCGACTATGTGGGAGTCCAGTGATGTAGCCATGATGCCACCTGCCAGTCTCCCATAAAGTAGAGTTTTTAATCCACATTTTACAGATTAGATATTGGAAACTGAGAACGTTCACAAACCTGGAACTTGGAAGTGCTAGAATTTAAGACTTTTTGTATTTTAACAGATTCTTTTTTTTTTTAACATGTTTTCAGAACTTTAATTGTATTAGTTTATTAGAGTTGTCATATGAAGTACCATAGATTGGATGGCTTACCCAACAGAAATTTATTATCTCACAGTTCTGGAGACCAGGAGTCTAAGATTAAGGTGTTAGCAGAGATGGTTTCCACTGATAAATTCGTCTTTGATTTGCTCATGGCCATCTTTTCCCTGAGCTTCACATGGCCTTCCTCTGTGAGGCTCTGTCCTAGTCCCCTGTTCTTATGAGGATATCAACCACATTAGATTAGAGTCCACCCATAGAACTTTATTTTAAATCTCCAAATATAGTCATATTCTGAGGGTTTATGACTTCATTGTGTGAATTTAGGGGAAATATAATTCAGTTAATAACAGTAATATAGGAGTGCACTTTGTTCATTTTTAAAATTATCAATATATTTGAAACTTTGGGTTATGTTGCATATATTGTAGACTTATTTTTTATAGCTACCATTATGAGGATTCAGAACTTTAAATGTCTGTAGGTATAATTTTAATGTTAGTTGTTTCACCTAATGGGGACACCCATGTATTGTATTCTTTGTCTCTTAAGATAATAAATTACTAAAATATTTCATTTATTTAGAGAATAGTATTACTTATTCATGAAAAATTTTAGCTTGAAAAAACTTGTCTTAATTTACCTAACTTGGCACTGGTCTAGAGCTAAAATTGCTTTTCAGGGAGCATGTCAAAAAATGTATAATCTAATGTCTGAGGTAGTCTATTATTGGAATGAATACTAGATGAACAAAAAAGCTTGAGGAGAATGTCACACAAATGAAATATTATTTTTTTAAAAAGAATTATGAATTTAGGGGACCAGCAGATGGTGTGGTGGTTAAGGTGTTGGACACTCCCACATGATTGACCACAGTTAGGGGCCTGGACCTGGTGGCTTGCTTTCTCACTTTTCCTCTCTCTCTCTCTCTCTTTCTCTGTGTCTCTCTCTGGTCAAATTAAAATAAATGAATGAATAAATAAAATAAAACTGATAATTATTTTTAAAAGAAATTACTTATTTATTATTATTTTTGGGAGAGATTTTTGATATAGGGCAAGTGTGTGCTAGAGAGACAGAGAGAAAGCAAGAAATCCTCCCCACGAGGGGTATGGCCATTTCACAATCCCTTCTTCTCCACTCTCCTCTTAGGATTTTGGGCATCCATGCACACATGTCTGGTGTGAGTGTCAAGTCTCCAGGTCCAGGACTTGAACTGTGGTCAGCCATGTGAGAGTCCAGTGACATATTGAGTATGCCATCTGCTAGGCTCCTATTATTATTTTTTAAATTTGCTATAGGGCACATGTGCCTACCAGAGAGAGATAAAGAGAAAGAGAATGAGAGTGAAAAAGCAAGTCACCAGGTCTAGGACTCAAACTGTGATTAGTTATGTTGATGTCCAGCACCTTAACAAACCCACCACCTGCTGTTCCCGAATGGAATAATTCCTAAGGGTTTTGAAAATCTCCAGCATATTCTTGGCATCTACAAGCCGCATGTGTTCAGGACTGTCTTCATGCTCAAGAAAGATATGAGAAAGCTCTGAGATTTTGCCTACTGCTGACCTTGAAGCTTGATGGTAGAAAATGAAAGCTAAGGCAGAGGAGTTAACTGCTTTGCTGAGCATTAAGGATATGCGCTTACACAGACTCAGACTCCTTGGCAAAAACTGGAAAATATTTTTGATTCTATTCACTAAAAGAAATTTCTGTGTAGTCATTAGCTGACCACTAAGAAAGCAGAACACAACCGTCTAGTAATTAACCAAAATGACAAACACAAAAGGAAAGAGGAGAGGCGCCCGATATATGTTCTCTAGGCCTTTTAAAAAACGTGGAGTTGTTCCTTTGGCAACATATATGTGAATCTACAAGAAAGGTGATATTGTAGACATTAAGGGAATGGGTACTGTTCAAAAAGGAATGCCCCACAAATATTACCATGGCAAAACTGAAAGAGTCTACAATGTTACCCAGCATGCTGTTGGCATTGTTGTGAACAAACAAGTTAAGGGCAAGATTCTTGCCAAGAGAATTAATGTGTGTATTGAGCATATTAAGCATTCTAAGAGAAGAGATAGTTTCCTAAAACATGTGAAAGAAAATGACCAGAAAAAGAAAGAAGCTAAAGAGAAAGGTATCTGGGTTCAACTAAAGCGCCAGCCTGCTCCACCCAGAGAAGCACACTTTATGAGAACCAATGGAAAGGAGCCTGAGCTATAGAACCTATTCCCTATGAATACATGGCATGATGGGTGTTAAAAATAAACCAATCTATGGTCTATATATCTAAAAAAAAAAGAAAGAAAGCAGAACACAGATGTCAGAGAAAGCAAACAGGATTTATAGAGTAAATTCAGAACAGTCACTACAGAAAAAATTATAGTAGCATGAACAATGAATCCTAATAAATATCTGGAGAGGAGAGAGAATAGGACTTCCAAAATTATCACATTATGATAGTCAAAATATCCAGTTTTCAACATACATGACAAATCATACAAAGAAACAAAAAGTATGGTCATATACAAGAAACAAAATAAACGAATAGAAATTGTGCCTAAGTAAGCTCAGATTTACTGACTGACATTTAGGAATATATATTTCTAGTAACTTTCCTGGATGACTCTGGGTTTAACTGGCATGGTACCTAGTTATATCAATAGTTATATCAATTGGTGTTTATAAATGTAAAGTAATTTTTAAAAACTGACCAAATTACAGAATCTTGTAGTTTCGAGTTGCCTAAACAGCCTTAAAGTTGAATTTATGTTGACAGAACATTTCCACTTCTAAAAACCCTTGTTACTGCAATAATGGGAACCACACATTTTTTTTTTTTAATTTATAGAGACTGCAAAATTTTCATAGTAAGATTTTATAATGTTTAATCCTATTTTTTTCCCTTTGAAGACTCTGAAATGAACATTATTAGCATGCTAGTTTTTTAGTTACAGACTTAAATTCACAGGAAATTAACTAAACTTATTGATTCTTTTTCTTATTAGGACTTCAACTCCATAGAGGCCCTCTTATTATTATTTTTTTTTAATCTTCTTATCCTGCTCACAATAATGTCTTTCTTAGATGTCATTTGAATCTCCATCACATTTGTGTTCCTTTCTTGCACCTGGTCTGACCTACTGGGATCTCTCATTAGTGTTTTATTACTCAAGGTAGATTGTCTTATAAGTGGTTTATTGCATATCATTTTAGGTCTCATTTCTACCTTTTCTCTTTTTTTGTGAAATTGTTCACACACTCACACCCCTCTCCCATAGTACTCCACAAAGTCTATGCCACAATCCATTAGATAACTCTGCTAAAGTTGTTTCTTGTCTTCTGGTTATGTTAAAGACATGTAGTCTGTATTGTTGTTTCTCTTCTTATTGATTTGCATAGGCTGTGAATAACATGGACAGATATTTGGAATGAAATAGCGTCCATAATAAAATGTCCTATGTGTCTAATCAAAACAGAGCTTTTTTAAAAAATTAAGTTTAAAAAAAATCTGGGTCTTGATCTCAAATCCATTGTGCTTTCTACTATACTTAGAGTAACACACTTTAACTTTTTGCACTAGTGGTCAGTATCTCTTTTATGTCTTTTGATGACATAATGAATTAAAAAACATAAAAAGTTGGAAAAGGTGCTGGTAATGAGACCATGGAAGATTACAGATAAGTGTTTTTCAAACTCTCTGGAGCGAGGTAACAGATTATTCTTCTCCAATATTAGTGAATTGATACGTATGTGTTAAAAAAAAGAATAAAAATAAATCAGTGGGAAAAAAATGAATGAAAAGAAAAAAATCTGTACAAAATACAAACCAATTTTTATCATAATTAAGAAACATGAAATCACTCCATCAGTTGTTATAGTTCTAAAGTTCTTTTTTCATTTTTAATCTTTTTATTTTTAGTCATTCTATTTTTTTAATTTTATTTTACTTATTTTTATTTACTTTTTTTAATACATTCAATCGCAATATCTCAACTTCTGCGGTTACATCATCATAGCCCAGTAAAAATACTTTATTATGTATGGATTTCATTTTGACAAGATTGCCTTAAGGTAATTTTATTAATACTTGATTTTCCGTTTCTGAAAGAGACACATTCAGAGAATCTAAGTACTTACAAGGATCAGTGTTTCAATCAACTTAAATACTAATGCGTTGTGAAATTCAAAACAGCTGCATTTTCTATTTTTCATTACTTTTCATCTTATATATTTATGGATAGGTACAGAGCATTTTGAAGTGTTGATTGACAGACTTGAATTAATTAGAAATATTACTCTGCAACAAAACTAACAAGGGAAGTCACAAATCAAAATGAAATAAACAAAAAACAAAAAAACGAAACATTGACTGAGGGTGAAGAAGTAATAGCCTTGAAATCTACAGTCAACGTTTAGTAAGCACACTCATACTGCCAATAGATATTTGCATTAAACAGTTCCCTCTCAAAAAATTCTACATGTTCAAAAATCTAAGGTATAAATATGCCTTGCATAACACCAGACACAGAAGCTTATATTTCTCATAATGATTCATATTTATAGAACCTATTTTTTAATATCTATGTCAAAGATGTATCATGTAAGTTTAATTGCTAATCTCTGTTCTAATGGCCATAAAGAACAATTGTACTTTGCTCTTGCTTATCTGGGATTTATTCGCATCTTCCCTCACTTCCAGAAATCCTAGTAATGTTTATTTTCCCCTTCTTCAAGGAGCTTATATGCCCAAGAGAAAGCTGATTTCACAGATAGTTCATTTATTTCTCCCTATCAAAGTTTAGTTTAAGAATGTTAATATGACTTAAAACTAGCTAGTAAAAGATGAACAGTTTCTGTTTGAAAATTCTTCCCATTCTTATAAAGAGTTCATTGATGCTCTAGGTCTTCTGATAAAAATCTGAAGAGTTAAGGTGTTCAAAATGTTACTGAAGATTATCCTACAAAGATGAGAATAAGCCTTGGAATGACCTGAAGTTTGTAGGATATATTTATAAATTGAAGGACAGAAGTCTATGACGTAGTTGAAATGCTGATTCACATATTACTGTAGAGAGCCTACCTCCAGGTTTCTTTATTTTGAGACAATGTAAGTGAATCATTGCTTAACCAATTTTGAGCTGGATTGTTGTTGTTGTTTTCTTACACGTAAAATTAAGAGCAGTCTACCAAATAGCATGGCATAAATCCAAAGGCATATTCTGTTACATTGACTTATTGCTCATGTGTCAACTTTTTGATTAAAGCAAAAGATTCAAGTGCGAAGACCAACGGAATAGAGATGATGCCATGAAGTTGGAAAATCAGTAATATAAACATGAAAGGTAGGAAGGAATAGCACCAAAGTAGTCCCTACAGTATTCTTTTTATTTATTTATTTATTTTTGGAGAGGTTTTTGCTACAGGGCATGTGTGCTCGCCAGAAAGACAGAGAGAGACAGAGAGACACAAAGTAAGAAACGACCCCCCAGAGTGATGACCACGTCACAATCCCTTCTCCTCCATTCTCCTCTCGGGGTCTTGGGCACGCACGCACTCGCGCCCAGTGTGAGTTTAAGCCACCGGGTCGGGGACTCAAACCATGGTCGACTACACAGAGTCCAGCGACATAGCCATCATGCTAACTGCTGGTCCCCCCTACAGTATTCTTCTGCTTGGATATCTTTTCTTATTTACTGAGTAGAATTTCCCAACATTGTACCTGCACTGAGTGATTCAGTAATGATAAAGAGTTAATCTACAATACAAAAACCACAGAGAAAACAATGACAGACAGCAGTTAGAAAGCAATTCACAACATTCTAACTAAAGTTCAGTGGAAATTATGCTCCTGGGCTATATGAGTTTTCTATTTGTCATCAAAACCTTTATTTTGTTATTAAATGTCAAACAATGTTGTTTTGGGGGGCCTCTCTTAAATCTTAATATTCTTACTGCCTGTCTAGATTTATAGCCACTATTTCTTGGGGTGTGGCAATTACTGCCTCCCCCCCCACTGCTTTATTAGTGGAATTTTGCTGTATGCCCTTCCTTAACTATTCCATCTAATGTGCAGCGCTCTCTGCGAATGAGTGTGTATGTTTCTTCGATTTTGAAAACAGCGTGTCTCAATTCTATTTCCAGTGATACTAGGCTCCAACTTTCAACATGATTTTGAAAAAGACAATTACTTTATCAAAATGCCAACTTCCTAATCAGTAGTTTGAAGAAAATGTCCCTTATAGTTTTTTCCATCACGTTTAATTAGGACAATGAATGAAATAGCAGTCTCTAAATTATAAAATATTTCACACTGCTATTACAATTGTACTAATGTAAATCTATTACAATTGTACTAATGTAAATCTTGTATCCATTAAGCCAATGAAAGAAACACAAAACCAGATTTGTTCTTTGATCTGAGTTCATATCCCAACTAACCACTCATTAAATGTGGATCATGAGGAAAACTATATAACTTCTTTCATTCTTAGTTACCTAATACAAAAATGAAGAAAATAAATATGTAGTTTATAAGACTGTCATGAAAGAAGAAATTATGTAAATTACTTCACATATTAATGATAAGAATATATTCAAAAAGTGTTAACTGGCCCAGTGTGATGGCATGGTCAATAGGAAACTAATCTGCAGTGGTAGAAGTCACATGGCTGGCTGGCTGTGAGTCTGGATCCTGTGGTCCACTTGAAAACCCACTAGGGGTGTGTGTATGTGCATGGCCAAGATCCTAATTAGCTGAAGGGCAAGATAAGGAGACTATGACAAGACAAGACTCTGTAAAAAGTGCTTTTGTCTTTAATTATGTTCTCCATCATGAATAAAAATAATCTTTAAGAAACTTAACTATTATTATTATATGTATTATTATTTTGATATAATAATAAATTCCTTTAAAATAATCTAAATTTTTGGGACCCGCTGTTAGCATAATGGCTATGTCGCTGGACTCCCACGTAGTCGACAGCGGTTCGAGTCCTGGACCCGGTGGCTTAAACTCACGCCAGGCGCGTGTGCGTGCGTGCCCAAGATCCCGAGAGGAGAATGGAGGAGAAGGGATTGTAGCATGGCCATCCCCCCTGGGGGGGGCTGATTTCCTGCTTTCTGTCTCTCTGTCTCTCTCTCTCTGGCAAGCGCACACGCCCTATAGCAAAAACCTCTCCAAAAAAAAATTAAATAAATAAATAATCTAAATTTTTTATGAGAGGCTCTCCTGTTTCACCTGGCATGAATCTTTATTTAGTTAACAGATCTTAAAATACATTCCTTATTAGATACATAGTGTTTTAATTACACTTTGAAAGTATTCTTGGGACCAGCAGTTAGCGTAATGGCTATGTTGCTGAACTCCCATGTAGTCGACCTCAGTTCAAGTCCTGGACCCGGTACCTTGAACTCACGCTGGGTGTGTGTGCATGCATGCCCAAGATCCTGAGAGAAGATGTTGGACAAGGATTGAAGCATGGCCATCCCCCCTGGGGGGTGATTTTTCACTTTCTGTCTCTCTGTCTCTGTTTTTCTGGCGAGTGTACGCAC
>NW_006159585.1:3641945-3662085 GCF_000334495.1 Tupaia belangeri chinensis | reverse complement strand
GCGCGCCCGCTAGCAAAAAAAACCACTCAAAAAAAAAAAAAAAAAGAGAGAGAGAGAGAGAGAAAGAATTCTTGTTAATTTGAACCAATATTTTGTCCATGAGTTAAAAAAATAATAAAAAATACGTGCCATTTGGAAATAATTGCAGTTTTGTTTCTTTCTTTATAAAAAAGATAACTTTTACCCATTTTCTTATCCTATTGCATTGGTTAAGACACTGCATATTGAATATAAGTAATAGGATGCTTTATAGATTCTTGAGTACATCTGATTTTATTGGAAATGCTTTAAGATTTTTACTTATGAATTAAATAGTTATTATTTCTTGGTAGGTAACTTTTAAAAGTTTAAGAAAGTTCCTTTATATTTTTGATAGCAGATATTTTTTCCATGAACTCCCATACAAAGAAATTTAGTAGCTTAAAGTATCCATTAATGACATATTTCAAAGACACATGAATGCACACACACACACACACACACACATTTAGTTATAATGCAAAATAAGTCAGTATGTTATAATTTAAACTAAGGTCTTGCAGATAGACATTCTCTTTAGTGTTGTCAATATGAAAATATAAATTACTATATAAATGCTTATGGTTTGTCAGGCATTGTGATAACTTTGTACTTATACAGGATCATCAGGAAAGTCATGACATATTTTTCCATGTTTTTCTATGCAAAAATGCATCATGATTTTCCTGACAACCCAATACATAGAAAGCAAGTAAGATTCTGTTATTTCCTTCAATTTCATAAATTATAATAAAAATAGCATTCTTGTGAGTCTCTTCCACTGTCAGGTGACCCTGTGCTTTGTTACTCTTGACAGCAAAACTTTACGGGAAAGATGTTTCTCTCACTTTCTCCAAATCCAGTCTTCCAAATTTCTTTTAATTTATTTTTTTCTAATCAGTCTCTCATCTCCTTCTTAGCAAAGAAATTAACCTTTTCATGGTCACCAATTATGACTACAATGTTAAATTTAATATTAATTCTCAGTCCTCACTTTAACTCATAAGGTACCTCTGTTTCTTCCTTTGGAAAACTCAGACTTTTCCCTTTTCAATTTCTTCCCTTTGATTTCAGAACCCCATACTAATTGGATATTTTTCTTAATTCACCAGTCAACTTCTTTTTTTTTTTTTTTCTTTTTGGAGAGGTTTTTGCTATAGTGCACATGCACTCGCCGGAAAGACAGAGATAGACAAACAGAAAGCGAGAAATCACCCTTCCCCCTGGGGGATGGCCATGCCACAATCTCTTTTCCTCCATTCTCCTGTCAGGATCTTGGGCATGCACGCACACACACCTGGAGTAATTTTAAGCCACCAGGTCCGGGACTCAAACCATGGTTGACTACATGGGAGTCCAGCAACATAGCCATAATGCTAACTGCTGGTCCCACCATTTACTTATTAATCATTCCTAGCCTCTCATAGGAAAATTTCCCAAGGATCTATTTTTGTGCTTTATCTTCTTTATCTTTATATACCATGCTTGATCTCAGATAGCCTTAGAGCTTTAAATACTATATAATATTCCCTTAACTCCAAATCTTATCCACAGCCTATCCCCCTTCTACCAATTTCTGAATTCCCTGCCAGTATCAGCTACACCAATTATTCCACATTCAGTGTTATAGCCTTTCATTTTAAATAAGACCTAGTTCACATAAATCCCCTTCCACAGCTTGAAAATAACTCATAAGTTGCAACCATTCTAATGCCCATTTTTCAGAAAAACTTTTGGGTCCATCTCAAGATGGACAGTCATATTTATTACAGAATTTATGAATTTCCTAAGAATTTAGAATGTGTAAAACTATTTTACTATTTTTATTAGAATTCTAGCTCTTTTTTTATGATTCACTGATAAATTATTTTGAGTGTTATGATCCAATCCTATTTTCTCCACATGAAGTTTTTATTGTGCTGAGTTTGCAGATAATAGTAATGTCTCAGGACACATATTTCTCATTATAGTACACTAATTGTTCTCGAACGAATTTTGAAAAATGTTGAAACTCAGCAGATTAGTGCTATGGACTAACCTGCATTCCTACGAAAATTCTATGTTGAAGTTCTAACACCCAGTACTTAAGAATGTTGTGGTATTTGGTGATAGAGCCTTTAAAGGGGTAATTATGTTAAAATGAAGCCCATTAGCATGGACCCTAATTCATTATGATGGAAGTCCATATAAGAAGAGGAAATCTGGACACATAAAAATGACACCAGGGACCATAGAAGAAAGCCTATATAAGACAACAGTAAGAAAGTGGTCATCTGGGACCAGCAGTTGGCATAATGGCTACGTCGCTGAAGTCCCACATAGCCAACCATGGTTTGAGTCCCAGACCCGGTGGCTTAAACTCACGCCAGCTGCATGTGCATGTATGCCCAAGATCCTGAGAGGAGAATAGAGGAGATGGGATTGCAGCGTGGCCATTCCCCCTGGGGGGTGATTTCTCGCTTTCTGTCTTTCTGTCTCTTTCGCGAGCACATGTGCTCTATAGCAAAAACCTCTCCAAAAAAAAGAAAAAAAGAAAGTGGTCACCAGTAAGCCAAGGGGAGAGGTTTTTTTTTTTTTTCTTTTTGGAGAGGTTTTTGCTATAGTGCACATGCACTCGCCGGAAAGACAGAGATAGACAAACAGAAAGCGAGAAATCACCCTTCCCCCTGGGGGATGGCCATGCCACAATCTCTTTTCCTCCATTCTCCTGTCAGGATCTTGGGCATGCATGCACACACACCTGGAGTAATTTTAAGCCACCAGGTCCGGGACTCAAACCATGGTTGACTACATGGGAGTCCAGCAACATAGCCATAATGCTAACTGCTGGTCCCACCATTTACTTATTAATCATTCCTAGCCTCTCATAGGAAAATTTCCCAAGGATCTATTTTTGTGCTTTATCTTCTTTATCTTTATATACCATGCTTGATCTCAGATAGCCTTAGAGCTTTAAATACTATATAATATTCCCTTAACTCCAAATCTTATCCACAGCCTATCCCCCTTCTACCAATTTCTGAATTCCCTGCCAGTATCAGCTACACCAATTATTCCACATTCAGTGTTATAGCCTTTCATTTTAAATAAGACCTAGTTCACATAAATCCCCTTCCACAGCTTGAAAATAACTCATAAGTTGCAACCATTCTAATGCCCATTTTTCAGAAAAACTTTTGGGTCCATCTCAAGATGGACAGTCATATTTATTACAGAATTTATGAATTTCCTAAGAATTTAGAATGTGTAAAACTATTTTACTATTTTTATTAGAATTCTAGCTCTTTTTTTATGATTCACTGATAAATTATTTTGAGTGTTATGATCCAATCCTATTTTCTCCACATGAAGTTTTTATTGTGCTGAGTTTGCAGATAATAGTAATGTCTCAGGACACATATTTCTCATTATAGTACACTAATTGTTCTCGAACGAATTTTGAAAAATGTTGAAACTCAGCAGATTAGTGCTATGGACTAACCTGCATTCCTACGAAAATTCTATGTTGAAGTTCTAACACCCAGTACTTAAGAATGTTGTGGTATTTGGTGATAGAGCCTTTAAAGGGGTAATTATGTTAAAATGAAGCCCATTAGCATGGACCCTAATTCATTATGATGGAAGTCCATATAAGAAGAGGAAATCTGGACACATAAAAATGACACCAGGGACCATAGAAGAAAGCCTATATAAGACAACAGTAAGAAAGTGGTCATCTGGGACCAGCAGTTGGCATAATGGCTACGTCGCTGAAGTCCCACATAGCCAACCATGGTTTGAGTCCCAGACCCGGTGGCTTAAACTCACGCCAGCTGCATGTGCATGTATGCCCAAGATCCTGAGAGGAGAATAGAGGAGATGGGATTGCAGCGTGGCCATTCCCCCTGGGGGGTGATTTCTCGCTTTCTGTCTTTCTGTCTCTTTCGCGAGCACATGTGCTCTATAGCAAAAACCTCTCCAAAAAAAAGAAAAAAAGAAAGTGGTCACCAGTAAGCCAAGGGGAGAGGCCTCACAAGAAATCAAACCTACTAGCTCCTTGATCTTGGCATTTCTTATCCTCCAGAACTAAGAGAATATAAATTTCTGTTTAAGACATTCGGTCTCTGGTACTTTGTATGGTAGCCTTACAGGTAGCCTTGACTAACCCCTGTGAGTTCAAGATGGAGCTAAGGCAACCATTCCTCACCTGAACCACCAGCCCACTTTATTTTATTTATTTATTTATTTATTTTAATATCATTTTATCTTTTATTTACATTTTTTTTTCCTGTATATTTTGCCTTTTTTCCCGTCCTTGATTCCCTATCTCACCCTCTGCCATCTCCCACCCTCCTCCCACACTGTGTCTGGTATCTATTGTTGCTTTCTATGCCTCCCCCATTTTATTGTTTCACTAAGTATCTTAATAAATCTAAATATTTTCAATAGCAAGCACAGCTGATACATACATATCTATGAACACAAGTCTGACTTTAGGCATAAACCTCAGTGAATAGAATGAACATACTATAAAGTAGCACCTAGCTAGGGCTATATAGATTACTGCAGTCATCAAATAGGTATTTTTAATGCTTTTTTTTTCTGAATTTTTTTTTTATTAATTTACATTCCTTCCCTGAGTATCATCACAACACACTAAATGTGGTTTTCCATCTAGAATAAACTGCATAGTGGCTTAATCATGCATGTTATCATCCATAAAATTCCATTACTACTTTCATATATATATATGTTTTTTACCCCATGTCTGACCCTCTGCCCTATTCCACTCTCTTATTACACTGTCTCTGCTGTCTACGGTTGTCTTCAATTCCTTTTCCCCCAACACTTCCTTGATCACACAATATCATAAGTGATCTAACTACTTTCAATAGCAAGTTCAGCTGATGGTTTCAAGAAAAGCAGTTTGGGACTGGTAACGCAGCCCACACTTCAGATCAGCATTTTTACCTCCATTCTAATCCTGCCCTTATTAATCATACTAACATATATTTCCTCCATTTGGCCTAGATACTGACTTCTTTAGACCCGTATTGTCTAGTTTTTTATACTTTGTGTTAATAACTTCAAATATGGCCTTGGTAACATTGTATACCCTCAATATATTCCTGTTTAAAAAGTACACACAGAAATATTATTGCATAGCTAAGGGGAAAATGGAAGGACTTCAGTGTTTGGTGCCTAAAACTGAGAGATACACAAAATAACTACAGTGATATAACTGTCGAATTTATACACAGATAGGAAAGATAATAACTCTAATATTAATCATAATATTCAACAATTATGAAAGCTTTGTACCAAGTGCTTATATTTCTTAAAGTTAAAGCATTTAATTTTTTAAGAGAGTAATGAATCCTAAAAGGTAATGGTCATTATCATTCTATTTTATGAACTGTAGCCTCTGAAAGCTAATTAACTTGCCCCAGGTAACAGCTTATTGGTTGATAGTTAGGAGACAAAATCTGTTTCTGCTTGTAATTATTTTCCCCTATGCTCACTGCTGCTATTAAAAAAACACTGAAGCTACCTCTTACTTTGTGATCCTTCTCCAATCCCCCAATCTCTTTTCTCTCCTATTTACTTTCTGTTTTCCAACCCTGTCTAAGCATTTATGATGCCACTCAGACCACTATGCCAATATTGTTCCTGATTATTCATGAGCTTTATCTTATGTAACATTAATTTGTCAGGCACCATGAACTGTTTTGCCCTTCCTTGGTTAGTTTTTATGTGCCTTGTACTCAGATATTTTAACTTCTTTTCCAGCAAAATTCTCTTTTGTAATGTATAGTGAAACCATGCCTTTCTGAATTGATGAAGTCTAGAATAATTTAGTAAATAATATTAACCTATACTAAGAAAATCTAGTGCATGCCAGACACACCGTATTATACCATTTTTTTATGTCTTCTAAAACTCTGATAGGTTTGTAGTGTGTGTGTGTGTGTGTGTGTGTGTGTGTGTGTATGTGATAGACTGAGATGTAAAATGTATTTCTCTCTTTTTTTTTAAAGAATTGTTTTATTTAACCTATTTATTTATTTAGACGAGAGAGGGACAGGGAGAAAGAGAGAGAGAAAGGGAAAGTGAGAAAGCAAGCCACCAGGTCCAGTACTCAAATGATGGTCGGCCATGTGGGAATCCAGTGTCCTTAACCACCATACCACCTGACGGCCCCATACAGTGTATTTCTTATTATGAGTTAAAATTTTTCATGCCATTGTGACGTAAAATAATCTCAAACCCAGGATACATATTCGTTTTTAGCCAAAGTAATTCTTTCAGACTTTGTTATTCTCACCATTTTGCCAGTTGGGGGTCTTTTAGATTCGAATACTTTCTTTAGGCAGGATTGCTTGAATTATCTTGATAGCAAAGTGAAATGTCAGTTGGGCTAGTTTCATTTTCTCTCACCTGGCCTAGCTCCAAGAGTTCATTGATTTCTGTAATTAAATGAGTTGGAAGTAAATCCCAGGCCTGGGCTGCACGTTAGTCATTGGTGCTGATGCCTGAATCTTAATAAGCTGTTGAGTGTGATCTTGTGCCAGCGAGGCGAAGTGTTAACAGTCTTCCTGGTGCTCGTAGGCCATGTAGCAATCTGGGGTTATAATTGCCTCATGCAGGACAAAAGGGAGAGGAGGTGGAATGGCATTAGATTCAAATAAAACAGCACACTTCAGAAAGTGCTTAACTGAATGAATATAAAATTCGTCATTTTTTTTTCGTTTACATTAATCTAACTTAGTGAATGCAATTTTCTTCAGCTTTTCTAAATGATTTCTAGAATTTCAGTCTCTCAGTTTGATTGGAATGGTACTAAGTATTTAAACTAAGAGAGATAAACATTAAACATTTTACTTAATTTTCAAAGATGATAGTGTCCATGCTGTTGAATGACATGCCATTTTTGTTTAAATTTCTCGAGGCAGTTCTTAAAATTCTATTTCCAGTTCCTTCAGAGAAGTGAAATACAAACATTTTCTCTCTCATAGAGAGAGAGAGAGAGAGATAGATAGATAGGTATGTGTGTGCGTGGGATCTAGTATAAATAATCCTGGTGATACTTGGCAATAGGTAGTGATTATTCTAAAGTTGGTTCGCACAAATATGTAGCTTGGGGAGAAATATTTTAGCTTTACAATTTTTTTTTTTTTTAGAAAATGAAAATTATGATAGTATCCTACACAAAATTTCATAATGATAAGTGAAATGCTGTGCACTACATTTCAACATTGTTCCTGGAAAGAAATAATTGTTCAGTAACTGGTGCCAGTGTATCGTTTCAGTGAATAATGCACTCTAATAATCCCAACTGTGGAATGCTCAACCGAGAATCAGCGTGCTGTTCCTTTAGATGACAGTCCCGAGTAGATGCTGTAGGTTTAAAAGGGGGCTTTGCTTTTTTCAATCAATCGCTGAATGCAGTCTCTCAAACTCCGCTCCTCCTCTTCATCCCTAGTACCTGTGGTCTGACTTCGCCTTCTCCTCCTCCTCCTTCTGATGATAATGATTGTGATAATAAAGACCACCCCACTTAAAAAGTGTTTTTATCATTTATTTTTGTATATCTCTCTTCCTCCCAAAATTCGATCTCAGTAGAGCACTATTAATATGATAATTCTGTGAAACAAAATTTGGCTTGTTTCATGATAGTTGAGTGTCATGTATTTCTTTTTTTTTTTTTTAATGTTTTGCTCTATGTGCTATGTGTGCTCTTCAGAGAGAGACAGAGAGAGGGAAAGTGAGAAATCACCCTCCCTGAGTAATGACCATGCCAGAATCCTTTCTCCTCCACTCTCTGGGATTTGGGTAATGCATGCACACATGCCTAGAATGATTTTTAAGCTGCTGGGTCTGAGACTGAAACCATGACTGTCCATGTGGGAGTCCAGTGGCATAACCACCACACCACCTGCTGGCACCTCAGTGTGCATTTTTCCATGAAGCTTAATTGTCTTGATATGAATAAGTATCAGTTAAGGCCAACCCCCCACCCCCATCAAGTGCCAGAGGGAGGAGCACTTCAGAAATGTGTCCCTTGGTGACCAGCAGTTGGAGTAATGGCTATGTCGCTGAACTCCCAGGTAGATGAACGCTATTCAAATCCTGGACCCGGTGGCTTAAATTCACGCCGAGCACATGTGCGTGTGTGCCCAAGATCCCAAGAGGAGAATAGAGGAGAAGAGATTGCAGTGTGGCCATCCCCCCCGGGGGGGGTGATTTCTCGCTTTCTGTCTCTCTGTCTCTCTCTGGTGTGTGTGTGTGTGTGTGTGTGTGTGTATGTGATAGACTGAGATGTAAAATGTATTTCTCTCTTTTTTTTTTAAAGAATTGTTTTATTTAACCTATTTATTTATTTAGACGAGAGAGGGACAGGGAGAAAGAGAGAGAGAAAGGGAAAGTGAGAAAGCAAGCCACCAGGTCCAGTACTCAAATGATGGTCGGCCATGTGGGAATCCAGTGTCCTTAACCACCATACCACCTGACGGCCCCATACAGTGTATTTCTTATTATGAGTTAAAATTTTTCATGCCATTGTGACGTAAAATAATCTCAAACCCAGGATACATATTCGTTTTTAGCCAAAGTAATTCTTTCAGACTTTGTTATTCTCACCATTTTGCCAGTTGGGGGTCTTTTAGATTCGAATACTTTCTTTAGGCAGGATTGCTTGAATTATCTTGATAGCAAAGTGAAATGTCAGTTGGGCTAGTTTCATTTTCTCTCACCTGGCCTAGCTCCAAGAGTTCATTGATTTCTGTAATTAAATGAGTTGGAAGTAAATCCCAGGCCTGGGCTGCACGTTAGTCATTGGTGCTGATGCCTGAATCTTAATAAGCTGTTGAGTGTGATCTTGTGCCAGCGAGGCGAAGTGTTAACAGTCTTCCTGGTGCTCGTAGGCCATGTAGCAATCTGGGGTTATAATTGCCTCATGCAGGACAAAAGGGAGAGGAGGTGGAATGGCATTAGATTCAAATAAAACAGCACACTTCAGAAAGTGCTTAACTGAATGAATATAAAATTCGTCATTTTTTTTTCGTTTACATTAATCTAACTATTCGTTTTTTTTTTTTCGTTTACATTAATCTAACTTAGTGAATGCAATTTTCTTCAGCTTTTCTAAATGATTTCTAGAATTTCAGTCTCTTGATTGGAATGGAATGGTACTAAGTATTTAAACTAAGAGAGATAAACATTAAACATTTTACTTAATTTTCAAAGATGATAGTGTCCATGCTGTTGAATGACATGCCATTTTTGTTTAAATTTCTCGAGGCAGTTCTTAAAATTCTATTTCCAGTTCCTTCAGAGAAGTGAAATACAAACATTTTCTCTCTCATAGAGAGAGAGAGAGAGAGATAGATAGATATGTGTGTGTGTGTGTGTGCGTGCGTGTGTGTGTATATCAATATATACATTCTCACATCTCACAGCCATGGTTGCTAGAAAATACTCTAATCCAGCTCTGAAATAATACTATCACTAATTTTGTCTAATAAATGAAAAATTACAAGTGTGAAAAATTTGGACATTTTTTCAGAAGACAAAGAGTTCAACATCTAAGTACCTTACTTTCTGTTTTCCAACCCTGTCTAAGCATTTATGATGCCACTCAGACCACTATGCCAATATTGTTCCTGATTATTCATGAGCTTTATCTTATGTAACATTAATTTGTCAGGCACCATGAACTGTTTTGCCCTTCCTTGGTTAGTTTTTAAGTGCCTTGTACTCAGATATTTTAACTTCTTTTCCAGCAAAATTCTCTTTTGTAATTTATAGAATTTGACTGAGAAATAAAAGAAATGCTGAGGTTTTATTTGTACGTATGAGAGCTTACATTGCCAGAATTTTCTGACTTCTGAGGATACTGAAAAAAAAATTAGTTCAAAGTTTTGTTAATGTTTTATAAATGCTTTATAATAACAGGGTTTTTTTGGAGAGATTTTTGTTACAGGGCGCATGCGCTCGCCAGAAAGACCGAGACAGAGAGGACTATAAACAGGGACAGAAAGCGAGAAATCACCCCCCAGAGGGGATGGCCATGCCGCAATCCCTTCTCCTCCATTCTCCTCTCTGGATCTTGGGCACACATGCACATGTGCAAGGCGTGAGTTTAAGCCACCAGGTCCAGGACTTGAACCGTGATCAACTACATGGAAGTTCAGCAACATAGCCATTATGCTAATTGCTGGTTCCATAATGCTTTATAATATGATTTAACCTAAAAAGTACAATTTAGAGATATAGTCTAAGAAATAATATGACAACTTCAAAAAGAAAATGCAGGGAACCAGCAGTTAGCATAATGGCTATGTTGCTGGACTCCCACGTAGTCGACCGCAGTTCGTGTCCCGGACTCGGTGGCTTAAAACTCACGCGGGGCGCGTGTGCGTGTGTGCCCAAGATCCCGAGAGGAGAATGGAGGAGAAGGAATTGTGGCGTGACCATCCCCCCTGGGGGGTGATTTCTCGCTTTCTGTCTCTATGTCTCTCTCTGTCTGTCTGGCGAGCGCACGTGCCCTACAGTGAAAATCTCTCCAAAAAAAAAAAAAAAGAAAGTGCATAAAAGTTTTTCATAACATTTATAAAAGTGATAAAAATTGGAATTTAAAATGTAACCAAATAATCAAATATTTACAGTATGCTTATACAATAAAATTTCATGCAATCATCAAGAATAAAAGTGGGTTGTTATTGATTTATACATATGTTAACATACATCAGAGTTGGATCAGCAGATGGCTTAGCGGTTACATCACTGGACTCCCACAAGGCTAACAGCAGTTCAAGTCCTGGACCTAGTGACTTCAAACTTACGCTGGGCACATGTAGCTGTGTGGCCATTCCCCCTGGGGAGTAATTTCTTGCTTTCTGTCTTTGTCTTTCTCTGTCTCTCCTGTGAGCACACAAAACCTACAGCAAAAATCTCTCTAAAAGAATGTTGTATACATCATAGAGTACAAACTGATTATAAACGACATACACACTTATGTAAATAATGTTTATGTACACATATACACATGCACATATTATAATACTATATTTGCTTTGTTTTTCTATATTTATGTGCATAAAGAAGCACAGAAAACATCTGAAAACTTACATAACATAAAGTTAACAGTGGCAATCTTTAGTCACAAAATTATGAATACTTTCATTTGTCTTGGCTCCATCTTTTCATATCTTTAATATTTAGTTATATCTTTGACATTTATTTCTTGAAAAGTTAAAAACAGCTTCAAGAAACTCATCTTTTAATGTTATCCCATATAGAACTGACAATTTATTAAGAAGATGAATAGTAAATTGGGTAGAATTCATTAAATATTTATTATAATTCCAATATTTCTAGGACCCAGGAATATTACAAAACATAGAAGGCATTTTTGAATGTCCTTTATATTTCCTTTTCTAAACAGAAAGTTTTGACATTTCTTTGCTCAAATATACAAAATGATGTCCATCACTAACTGAACAAAGTAAAAATGTTGACTTGGCACTCACAACCTCACAAAACAATACTGAATGTGACTCTAATAACCACTGCCAACAAGAACAGATGGAATTTAATGAGCATCACATCACAGCTGTATGTACATAATATATATTTTTTGGTAATGATTTACGTCTACTAAAAGTAAACTGTATTGGTACCAGCAGTTACTGTAATGGCTATGTCACTGGACTCCCATTTAGTTGACCATGGTTCGAGTCCCGGACCCAGTGGCTTTAAATTCACGTGGGGCGAGTGTGCATGTGTGCCCAAAATCCCAAGAGGAGAATGGAGGAGAAGAGATTGCAGTGTGGCCATCCCCCCTGGGGTTGATTTCTCACTTTCTGTCTCTCTCTCTCTTTCTGGCAAGTGCACTCTCCCTATAGCAAAAACCTCTCCAAAAAAAAAAAAAAAAAAGTAAATTGTATTGAACTGTTATATTTTCTCTATATAGAGCCCTGTGTGAGTCAGAAGAATATTTATGGTACATATCTATGACTCCAAAAAGCTTGCCAGCCTATTGGAAAAAGTACAGGCACTGACTGATTTTGAGCACTGGTGGGAGAGGGCAAGCTTTGCTTATCCTAATCCATGCTGGAAAGTACAAGTGAACTGGAATCAAATCTCAGGTTTGTCCACTTGTCACTACATCCTTTCTTAGCTTCCCATAGTTGTGCCTAAGGTATCTATTCTAGGTCAACATACCCACAGCTTTTTGGCTTCTATCAGTCCTGTTAGAAGTAGACGGTAAAATTGTTATTTATGGCTGGTTGCTTTTAGCATCTCCTCTGTGTCTTTGATATAGTTTGGCTGAATCTCTGTATGTGCATTCTAGATGGATTTCTCTAATATATCTTACAAACTTTAATTGTTAATTTAGCTATGTCTGATTTACTGCTTAACCCATCAGTTGAGTTTTAATTTTAGAAACTAAAGTGATCATTCCTGGAAGTTCTGTTTGATGGTCATTGAAATTCAGTCATTGTGGGTTGTTATTATTAATAGCTTGTGTTTTTGCGACTTTAGTCTTTCTTTGGCAATTTTAAACACACTTAAGGTATTACGAATATATGATAACTGTACTGTGTGGAATGGTCATAGGTAAAATACTGCTTTGCATTTAGTCTAGAGAACTTCAGACATAGTATTTCCTAGTATGTTTTATGATTTGGAATTTTAGGCTTACTGGGATACAACAATCCCAGTACTAATTTTTACATGCATTTTTAGCTTGAAGAGAGACATACAAATAGTATAAATTGAGCCTCCAACCTGTAGGTCAGCCAAGCCTATAATTTTGCATTCTCAGGAAAGAGATTTTGCTGCTGTTTCTTTTTCTAGATCCTAGATTGAAACCAGAGATCTTTCTTGTCATTTCTTTCAGCACGAGTTTTCCGTATTTATCCATTCGCTTTGTGTTTACACATTTAATGTTCTTAGATGTACACATGGATCACAACCATTCTAGTCTGTTCAGTTGAATATCATATATTTTAAGCACAAACCTCCTTGTTATTAATTCCTAAAATGTTTCCTTTCTTCTCTTCCCACTCTCCCACTCAGCCAGGTCAATAAAAGAATCAGACCAACTCAATTCTGTCTTTTCCTCCTTTCTTTCTTTCTCTTCCTTTCTTTCTTTTTTCTTTTTCTTTTTCTTTCTTCATTTATTTTAATTTGCCAGAGGATATCTGTCCTCATATGATTCAGAGAGAGAGGAAAAACAACAACAAAAACAAAACAACCAAAAACCCAAACCACCCTGATGGTGCATGGTCACACCACGATCTCTTCTCCACTTCCCCAACCTGTGGGGATTTGGAGCATGCATGCCAATGTGCCCTGTGTGTTTTTCTAGCCACCAGGACCTGTATTTGAGCTGTAGTTGGCCATGTGGGATCTTGTTCCCTTAACCACTAATCTGCAGGTTTGGCCCTTTCCTTTATTTTTTATCTTTAGAAAAATGTCTCACTTTTCTTTGTATTTATTTTATTTTTTTAATTTATTCACTGCATTTAGGTGTATTGAGGCAGGAAATTTTCATGGTATATAGCCTTTAATATTGCTCATATGTCTTAATATTTTATTTAAAATATATCTAGTCTTCATATCTACAAAGCAAAATCGTTGAAAGTATTTTCTTTCCCAGGTCTTGTGTAAAACAGAGACTTAATATATAAACATCGGTTGAGTATAGGAAGCCTAAAGTTGTATATCAAGAAGAATTGTCAATGTGTATTTCTTCCTAGACTTTGACATAGCCCTCTCTCTCTTTTTTTAAGAATTATTTATTTAAGTTTATTTATTTTAATTTGACCAGAGAGAGACGCAGAGAGAGAGGGAGAGAGAAAGTGAAAAAGCAAGCCACCAGGTCCCAGACTCAAACTGTGGTTAGCAACGTGGTAGTGTCTAGCGCCTTAACCACCATGCCACCTGCTGATCCCCTAGCCCTCTCTTTCAATCATACTATGAAGTTGCCTCCTAAGGCAAAAAAAAGACAGCCTCAGAAATGAACGTGTACTGGATGCCTGGAGCATCACGGAATACAGGGAAGGTCCATGAACATCAGCCATCTTCCCAGCTGAGAATCCTCCAGTCAGCAGTAGCGACTAATATACCAAAATTCAAAAAAATTGAATTGTGTTCCATCTTTCATAGTGACATATTAGCAAGAGCAAGAAATGGGAAAGAGGTCTTTTGTTAACACAGGACACTAGTTGAATAAACTTTGGGAGAACTATCTAATAAATCAACAAGAAGTGAGAAAAATCCAATACTTTCATAGGCCTTATAAAGATTTTTTTTTTTTAAAAAAGAGGACAAACCAAAAGGCAGTATTTTAAGGGTGAAGCATATGTCAGAAATAGATAATGTGTATAGTAAGCTATCCTTTATATCAAATAGGGAAGCTGGCAATATGAACATTATACATTCATGCATATATTTTTTCAAAGTACAACCATGAAAGAATAAAGAAAGAACTAATTATACACAGTTACCTTATGTGAGGAAAGATAGGAAGAAAAATGAGACTGCTAGGGATATACCAGCTTCTATAGCTTTGATTTTTTTTTTTTTCTTTTCTTGGAGAGGTTTTTGCTACAGGGCACGTGCACTCGCCAGACAGACAGAGAGAGACAGAGAGACAGAAAGCGAGAAATCAAGCCCCAGAGGGGATGGCCACAGCGCAATCCCTTCTCCTCCATTCTCCTCTCGGGATCTTGGGCACGCACACACATGCGCCAAGCATGAGTTTAAGTCACTGGGTCCAGGACTCGAACCACGGTCAACTACGTGGGAGTCCAGCGACATAGTATGGCTTTGATTTTGAAACCATAAAAATTCGGTCAAAGTGACACAATATATAGAAATCGAAAACAAACTGAAGCCAATAAGCTAAACTCTCTCACAAGAGAGTAGTATAACTTAAGAGAAGTTAATTAGTTCCAGTGACTTAACAAGTATTTTGTTTTTGTTTATCTTTTGTAGGAATTATTCCCATGTCAAAAAATAAAGAAATCTTAAACAGAATTTTAGCAAACAATTCAAAAGTGTATAACAGATATTATGAGCTAGTGGGATTTGCATTAGGAATGCAAGAAGGTGGTTTAACATTTAAAAATCAATAAATGATATTAACTATAATAAAATTCCTAAAAATAAAAAACATGTGATATCTCATTCAAGGCAGAAAAGCATTTAAAAATCTAGCCTCATTTCCAATAAAAACTGTACTAAATAAAATAAGTGAAAAATAAACTTTTTTTTTCATTGTGTAAGAGTCTTTAAGAAAAAAATTTACTTAACAAAAAATTTAACAAGTTTCACTTAGCCAAATACACCCAAAAGGTAAGCACAGTACAAAGAAAGTTTAAGTCAAGGCTTCAAGAGAAAAATAAACTTTTTCAATTCAAAAAGGACAGGAAAACTTAAAGCTAATTTAATAGTCGATGAAGAACTGATGCTTTTTGTCTAAGACCAGGATAAAGTCAAGGAGATGGCTCTCATTTTTTTTTTTTTTTTGCTCATTCTGCATTTTACTGTAAGCTCTAGCCAGGACAATATAGCAAGCAAAATTAAAATCAACTAAACTGAAAGTGAAGAAGTAAAAGTAAACCTGTGTCTATAACCACTTAATCTCTTATTCATGTCTACTTGCCTCTTCCTGTCGCTCTTGATCTCACCAGACACTTATATAAACATTGTATGTTTATGAATACATCTACCATATGTTGTGTCTACAGCTTATGACCAAATAATAGAAATTAAACCATAGGATTATTTAGAAATTCACTAATGTATTATAGTAATTTGCTTAAATTTTACAGAAAACCCAATTGTCCATACAGTAAATTAAATATGATATACTACATAACTTAAGAAAGATATTAATATTGAAAAAATTTAATCACACATAAAACAGATTTAAGTTTGATTTTTAAGTAAAAGCATTGAATAAGATTTCAATCAGCAAAATGTATGAAGGTTAATCCAAAAATTTATTGGAACCTGCTTGAGAATAAATTAATTCACTCGGAATGTATCACTAAAATTATTTTTTGATCTAATGGAGTGATAATTGAATTCTTTTCTAATCTGAGGCAGGGGAGATAGTAACACCACAACGTAATTACTTGTCTAGTTAAATGCATCGTCCTTTTTTGTGGAAATAATTTGCTTTCAGATTCATGCTGAGAAGCGACCAGCTTCTCTTTATCATAATATAATTTAACAAAATGTAGCATTCCTACTCCATCAAATTAAGGCAATTTGGAAAATTGAAGAGTCGTTGGGTCTTTGCTCTTCAATCATGTTCCATTGTTGCTCTCAGTTGAAAAAAAAATATCCTTGAAGAGCTTAATTTTCTTTCATGTAACTAAGCCATAAAAATGATGCCCCTGAACATGGTAATGACTCAGAGGCGCAGGCCACCAATGCTCTCTTGATGCTACCTTGTCTGGGTCAAGCCAGCCCCTACCAGAGTCTCACAGGATAAATTACAGGTAGACTTACATGTTTACAGCAAAACAATAGGCTGTTTAGGCTGAGTAATACTAAAATGCTCATAATACTGACCTAGATCAATCGATTGATCAGTCTAACTCTTCCACTGTCTTTCACTCAACCTCTACTGTACTTATAAACATAAACCACCAATCAACGGTACCATTTTGAAAAATTATTTTATTGAACTTTATTTTATTTTATTAATTAATTAATTTATTTTTAATTTGACCAAAGAGGGATAGAATGAGAACGAGAGAGAAAGTGAGAAAGCAAGCTGCCAGGTCCAGGACTCAAACCGCAGTCAGCCATGTGGGAGTCCAGCGCCCTTAACCACCATGCCATCTGCCAGTTCCATATGATACCATTATTAGAAGAGACCAGAGTCACTTCCTTATGAAACCTTAAACCAACAAAGATGTCACGATCTGCTCTGCTCACTAATTCGTTGCTTTTAAGTAAACAGAAATTTGTTTGGTATGAACTATGTCCACTTGACAAGAGGACAATAGAATAGAAGGCATTGTGGAATTTTTATCCTGTTTGGGGGATGAATTCTCTCTCTCTCTGTCTCTCTCAAGTGAGCACATGTGCCATATAGAAAAAAACTAAAATAATAATAATTTTAATAATTCTTTCTGAAACATTTTTGAGAATATCATATTTGCATGATTGAGGAAGCATGGAAAGAACTTTTTTTTTTATGGTAATTTAAAAATAACAAAATATGAGACCAGCAGGTGATGCAGTGCTTAAGAGCACTAGAGTCCCAGATGGCTGAGCATCATTCGAGTCTCGGACATAGTATCTTGCTTTCTCATTTTTCCTCTCTCTCTCTCTCTCTCTCTCTCTCTGTGTGTGTGTGTGTGTGTGTGTGTGTGTCCCTCTCTGGTCAAATTAAACATAAATAAATAAAGGTAAAATAAGGGACCAGCAGTTAGCATACTGGCTGTGTCGCTGGACTCCCACGTAGTCTGTTAGCATAATGGCTGTGTCGCTGCACTCCCACGTAGTCGACCGCTGTTTGAGTCCTGGACCCAGTGGCTTAAACTCACGCCGGGCGCGTGTGCGTGCATGCCCAAGATCCTGAGAGGAGAATGGAGGAGAAGGGATTGTGGCATGGCCATCCCCCCTGGGGGGTGATTTCCTTCTTTCTGTCTCTCTATCGCTCTCTGTCTGTCTGGTGAGCGCACGCGCCCTATAGCAAAATCCTCTCCCCTCCAAAAAAAATAAATTAAATAAAATAAAGGTAAAATAAAATAATTCTTTAAAATTTTTTAACAAATAATAAAATAGCAAGATGTCTGAATAAATACAAAAAAACTACTCATTGTTTAACTAGAGCGTTGCTAATAATGTGAGAAATATGGTCTTTCACTGTTTCCAGTATACATATTATTCTGTTTATAGTTGCAGGGGCATTTTTATAATATAGTATATAGAATTTTCATTTATAATAGAGCCTGGATAATTATTTTTCAGAAATCCATATTATCAAACAGGTATTAATTAGTTTAAATGATAATTTCAGCGCTCTGAATCTTTGTAGAAAAATAATTTTTCTTTGTTTTAAATTTATGTGTATTTAACATGTTTGGTAGAAATCATTGTTTACTTTTTCAGTCTCTTATTTACAGAAAATTTCAAACATATAAAAGTTGATGAAAAAATATTCCATGTAGAGGGACCAGCAGTTGGCATAATAGCTATGTTGCTGGACTCCCACTTCTTTCTGTCTCTCTATCGCTCTCTGTCTGTCTGGTGAGCGCACGCGCCCTATAGCAAAATCCTCTCCCCTCCAAAAAAAATAAATTAAATAAAATAAAGGTAAAATAAAATAATTCTTTAAAATTTTTTAACAAATAATAAAATAGCAAGATGTCTGAATAAATACAAAAAAACTACTCATTGTTTAACTAGAGCGTTGCTAATAATGTGAGAAATATGGTCTTTCACTGTTTCCAGTATACATATTATTCTGTTTATAGTTGCAGGGGCATTTTTATAATATAGTATATAGAATTTTCATTTATAATAGAGCCTGGATAATTATTTTTCAGAAATCCATATTATCAAACAGGTATTAATTAGTTTAAATGATAATTTCAGCGCTCTGAATCTTTGTAGAAAAATAATTTTTCTTTGTTTTAAATTTATGTGTATTTAACATGTTTGGTAGAAATCATTGTTTACTTTTTCAGTCTCTTATTTACAGAAAATTTCAAACATATAAAAGTTGATGAAAAAATATTCCATGCAGAGGGACCAGCAGTTGGCATAATAGCTATGTTGCTGGACTCCCATGTAGTTGACTGTGGTTCAAGTCCCGGATCCAGTGGCTTAAACTCACACGGGGCTCATGTGCATGCATGCCCAAGATCCTGAGAGGAGAATGGAGGAGAAGGGATTGTGACTTGGCTATCCCCCCAGGGGGTGATTTCTCGCTTTCTGTCTCTCTGTCTCTCTCTTTCTGGGAAGCGCACGTACCCTATTGCAAAAACCTGTCCAAAAACTAAAAGAATTCCATGTAGATAAAATTCAGACTGAGTATTCCACTTTCTTTCATCTCTTCTCTCTTTACTTAATATTTCTGAATTGTTTTGAAGCAAATTCCTAATACCATATCATCTCTAAATGTTTTACTGATTTATAAAAGATATTACCATAGAACCTGTGATATTTTACTATGCATTCAAATGTATATTGATGTATGTGGATGCAATGATTTAACTGTTTTAAAGCAGTTCATGAAATCAACATACAGTATCTTATTTACTAAACCTGATAATAATTTATCCCCAATCTGGATATCAGTACAATAAAGGCTGTAGTGAAAGTTAGAAATCTTATCACTTGACATTGCCAAATTTCTCTCTAGACATCTTCCTAATTTGTATGCCTACCAAAATGAGAGCACCCCTTTATTTGCATGTTTTCTAAAACTGAGTGACAAATATTTTCTTTCTTGACAATTGAGAGTTGAAAATGGTAGAGTATTATAGCTTTCATTTGCATTCCCATTCTTGGTACTGAAATAAGTGACATTTTCCAACTATAATGGATTATTTTGGTTTTCTAATTATGAACTTGCCTGTTTCTATATATATCACACTTAATTCTTTCTATTGTGACACTTGTTTTTATGTTTTTAATTTATAATTTAGTTAAAAGTGCTGCGATAATTCCCCTAGTTTGTAGTTGATCTCTTCATTGCTGTTATTTGCTGAACAGCAATGAAATTACCTTCAGATCTTTTAAACTTGCCTGTCATTTGCTTTATTGTTAGATTTTGATTCGTGACTTGTCTTTTATGTATAAAATCTTTCTCTATTGTAGTGACATCACGATATTATCTAAAAGTTCTCTACTTAATATTTCTTCTTTCAAATTTATCAAATGTTCAAATTATTTTTATGTATTTTTTTAAGCAACACTCCAATATTTCTTCAAACCAATGGCCAAAGATACCCAGCACCATTTTTTATTTAAAGCATTCTCATCCCCTGCATTGCAATGATACAAGTGTCTTTTAATTAATTAATTAATTTTTTTAGTATTTTTACCATAGAACACATGTTCTATGTTTTCTAGAGAGAGACAGAGAGAGAAAATGAGAGAGGGA
>NW_006159585.1:3625171-3641935 GCF_000334495.1 Tupaia belangeri chinensis | reverse complement strand
GAGAGAAATCACCGCTTACGGAAGAATGGCCATGCTGCAGTCCCTTCTCCATTCTCCTCTCAGGATTTGGGGCATGCATGTACACACACCTTGCATGATTTTCAAGCCACCAGGGTTGGGACTTGAACCACAGGTAACCATGTGAGAGTCCAGTACCTTACCTACTATGCCACAAGTATCTTTGATCATATTTTCCTTTGGAGCTAGCCAGTGGTATGGTGATTAAAGTTGCCGAATCTGACAAGGCCAGTTGTCTACTCAGTGGCTTGAAAAAAAACACACCAAGTTACGTGTGCATGAGTGCCCCTCAAAACAAGAGGAGAATGGAGAAGAAGGTATTGCAGTGTGGCCCTATCTCTGGAGGGTAATTTCTCACTTTCTATGTCTCTTTATATCTTTTCCCACTAAGCACATATGCCCTATAACAAAACTAAAAATATAAATAAATAAAATTTAAAAATTCTCATTTGGGCATAAGATTGCCCTGACTCTCTACTTTGATCCACTGGTCTATGTATTGTGTTTCTATGTATATGCTATAACACTTGCTGAGTGTTTAATCTCTTGAATCTTACAAGGCAAACCTTTCTATAATTTCTTTATTATTTTTCTTCTAAACTGTTTTTACTATTTAGTGCTCATCAAATTTGTATACAAATTTTAGCATTTTTTTTTAAGTACTAAAGATTTACTTTTATTATGCCAACATATTTATTTTTGAAACACTATGCAGTGACTACATTTCTAGGCACTGTTCTAGGTCTTGTGTCTTATAATATTAAATTAAACAATTTTTATAACCATTCTAGGAGACCAAAAATAATAGACCTTATCTCTAAGGTCTGAAGGTGTACTAGGAAAGCTGAACTATAAACCAAGACAAGTTAGATATACATTTGTTTTAGATTAATTTATCAGTAATATCTTTAAAATCTGTCATTTTTTACTTTTACAAAAAAAAATTATTTATTCCATAAGTGAGAAAGACAGACTTATAGCATCTCTGGTAGGGTCTTGATACCGTGATTCATTTCTAGCTTTAATTAAACCAGATCATAGGCATTCATGTGCTTGTGTAATCTGAGAGGTCTCAGTACATGAACTAGCAACCTTCCTATGGAAGAGCATCAGATTTCATATTGTGCCGCCATCCAGCCCTCTAGCTGCCATCATTTTGATTTGGAGGGCCATTGATCCAACATGGCAGTCGTTACACTATCGAACACTTGAAATGTGGCTAGGCTTAACTGAGATACATTTCTGCATGTAAAGTAAAAATTTGATTCAGATTTCAATGGCAGAGTTAAAAAGACAGTGGAGGAACCAGCAAACGGCATAATGGTTGTGTCCCTGGATTCCCACATGGCCAACGGTGGTACGTATCCCAGACCCATTGGCTTGAAATTCACACCAGGCATGTGTGTGTCCATGCTCAATATACCTAGAGGAGAATGGAAGAGAAGGTATTGTGGCATGGCCATCCCCCCCTGAGGGTGATTTCTTACCTTCTGTCTGTCTCTTTCTCTCCAGCGAGCACACGTGTTCTATAGCAACAATCTCTCTTTAAAAAAAAAAAAGACAATGGATTTACTAAAATATGTCACTAATATATTCTATACAAGAGACATGCTGAAGTTAATATTATGAGTATATTAATTTAAATAAAATATTTAAATTATTTTATCTGTTTGTTTTACTTCTTTTTTTTTTATTAAGAAACATTTTTTGTTATACTGTGCGTGTGCTCACCAGAGAGATAGAGAGAATGTGTGAAATCAGCCCCCAAGTAGATGGCCACACTAGAATCCCTTCTTCATTTTCCTCTTGGGATTTTTGGCATGCGTGCACATGTGCCCAGCATGAGTTTCAACCCTCTGGGTTTGGGACTCAAATTGTGGTCAGCCATGTGGGAATCCAGCCTTTAACCACTGCAGCACAGCACCCTCTGGCTCCTGTTTTAGTTCTTAAAAATGGCCATTAGAAAATTCATAATTATAATTTGAGGTCTTAAGTTCAATGCTCAGTCAGATAAGTGCTTGCACATCAATGTTTATTGCAGCATTATTCATGGTCACTAAGAGTTGGAACCAACCCAAATGTCCCCAAACAGATGAATGGATGGAAAAAGTGTGCCCCATATACTCTACAGAATACTACTCAACCATAAAAATCAAGACCCTGGCATTTTTTAGAAAGTGTTCAAATATGGAGGATCTATTGCTGAGTGAAGCAAGCCAGGATATGAAAGAAAAATAATGTATGTATCCACTTAATATATACTCACAATCTACACTTTATGGTAGATATCGAAATATTGGAAGGCATAAAAGCAGTGAAAATAGTTATAGATACTGAAGAGAGTGTGGAACCAAGGGGAGTTTAGGGAAAAAGGGAAGAGTATAGAGAAGGATAGCAGGATTTTGGGCTCACAAGCATATGCACCCAGCATGTGTTTTAACATCCAGATCTGGGACTCAAACCACTGGTGACCACATGAGAGTCCAGTGACTTAACCATTATGCCACTTACTAGTCCCCAGAGTACGTTTTCTCATGCAGATTTATGTCTGTACCTTTTCTATTGATAAGAGTTTCTTATGATGGGAACCAGCAGTTAGTGTAATGGCTATGTTGCTGGACTCCCACGTAGTTGACCGTGGTTCACATCCCAGACCCAGTGGCTTAAAACTCACGCCGGGCATGTGTGCGTGCATGCCAAGATCCCGAGAGGAGAATGGAGGAGAAGGGATTGCAGCGTGACCATCCCCTCTGGGGGGTGATTTCTCGCTTTCTGTCTCTATGTCTCTCTCTGTCTGTCTGGCAAGTGCACGCACCCTATAGCGAAAACCTCTCCAAAAAAAAAAAAAGTTTCTTATGATTTAGTTATCCTTTTCATCCTGGTACACACCCTAACAAATTGTGATTTCCTTTATAAGTATATAGATCTCTCACAAAAGGTAAGTTGTAGTCTGTTTTCAGAGCTTCTTATATGCCTGTGGTTTTAAAATATCATAAGCTCAAAATAATTTGTGTGTTAAAAGTCACAATTTGAAGTCACATTTCATCAACTGAAGTCATATTTGGGGTGGCACATTTTGGTTGTGGCTTCTCTCAATTTTCTAGTCACAGTTCACGGAATAAGCTAGAAAGTCTTCTGTTCTCAGGACCAGTAGTTGACATAATGGCTATGTCGCTGGACTCCCATGTAGTCGACCATGGTTCCAGACCCAGTGGCTTAAACTCATGCTGGGCGCATGTGCATGCGTGCCCAAGATGCTGAGAGGAGAATGGAGGAGAAGGGGTTGCAGTGTGGCCATCCCCTTGGGGGGCTGATTTCTTACTTTCTGTCTCTCTTGTCTCTCTGGCGAGTGCACATGCCCTGTAGCAAAAAACTCTCTCTCAAAAAAAGAAAGTCCTCTGTTCTCTATTTCTTAACATCATATCATCCTTAAAGCCTACTAAATTTGCCTTCTTTTGTCAATTATTTTTCAAGTATTGTCAAGATAGCATAAAAATAAATACAGAATTTATAGAATAAGTCAAAATCACAGTGAATTTAAAAGTCAAGATTTAATTATATACAATTTTTATTTGTTTTTGTTTTTATAATAGAGCAAGTGCACTTGCCAGAGAGAGACTGTGAGAGGTAAAGTGAGAAATCACCCCTCACGGATGTTGGCCATGCCACAATCCATTCTCCTCGTGGGATTGTGGGCACACATGGACACATACCCAGCATAATTTTCAAGCCATCAAGTTCAGGACTCAAATCATGGTTGACCATATAGGAGTCCAACACCTTAACCACCACCCACCTGCTAGTCCCTAATTATGGACACTCTTAATACACATATGTTATCTCTAAGTGTCTACATTACTAGCTGTTCAACAGCCTTATCTCAATTGTTATAAAGTGATTAATAAAGAGTTTACTTTTGGAAGAACACTCATGAATCTGTGATATGTCAGTGATGTTATTTTTCTAGTCCTTTGAGAAATTGGACAGGAGATGAAGTAATGTACCAGTAGTCAGAAACAAGGCAATGATTTCACCTGTGGTATAGAGATTTGTGACATTTCCAGATAAGGAGTAGGACTTTGGCCATCACATCAACTGATTTTGCTGCTATCATTTGGTATTCCTTTGAGCCCCTCTCTCCTCACCACAGGCTGTATGCTCATTGTATTTATTTTGCCACTTTATAGAGCTTACATTCTCGAGGATCTGGGTCTCTGACATGTATAAAGATTTTCAGTAATACTTCAAAACAGAAACTAGCTAAGCCACAATAAGCAACTCCAAAGTTTCTTCCTCCTCTGATATCTCTCCTCCATTGTTTTCTCTTTCTTTTTTCTTTCTCCTACTGAAAGGAAAACTTTCCTCTGACTCTTATTGAAAGGAAGACTCTTTTCATCTGATTCCTACTATAGTCAGAAAACAATCTGACTACATAGTAAAATTGGAAAGTTATTTTCCAATAAAGATTTTAGGAAGAACTCTGTTCACATATCGATTTGGAAGGTGTACTGAGCAGTGGAACATGCTCGAGGAAAAATCAGGAGTAGGACAGTCCATGTGACAGATAAGCATTTCAGCAGCACTACTTCTCCTGAGCTGATGGGAATTGGCTGTCAGATAATAAAATGAAGAGATTGCCTGCTTGTCATATCAAAAGCTTTTAGTTTTATTTTTTATTTTAAAGATAAAGGGACAAAGCAGATTTTTTTCCCTGTGATGGAGTTAAATTAAGCTATTCTGAGAATTTTTAAACTGTAAAGTGTCAAATAAAAAACATAGGCAAATTTAGATAAGGAGATTTTATTCCAAAGGATTATTGCAATAGGAGGGGGAAAAAAGCCAGAGAAAAAGAGGGATTATTGCAATAAGAAGAACATCCTGATCATCAGATCTGTGACGTCTATGAGGTCAGGCAAAAAAGAGCCTCTCTTTTGTAGAGAGAAATGAACAAGTCTAGAAAAAAAACCTGTATATGGGGAATTGAGAAGAAAGTGTGATCCACAGTTAATCAGAGAACTTTGTGTTCCCCCTGAAGTCAGTCTATGCTCAGCTCTAAATTAGCTCAAGTTTAGAGTGGGTAAAGTTCCAGGGCCAGGCAGAAGGAGAGAAGTTTGGTAAAGTCAAGGTAATAGGTATTTTGTCCAGATTGGTCAGTGCAAACAGACATGTCAGCTAATCTTTTGTCAAAAGACAAATTTATAACAAATTTAGTTTAATGATCTTGATTGTTTGTTGTGATTCTAGAACTGGACAATGTCTCATTCCAGAAAATAGAATGAGCATTCTGATGAGCTAAGCAGAGATTCGTTTCATAGTCAGAAAAGGGCTGTTGAAAACAGAAATACAAACCAAAAGTGGATTGGCTTTTCAAAGTTACATTTCTTATAAAAGTTTACATAAAGGAGTCCTTATAATCCAGCTAAAACTGATCTGTTTGTGAATTTTGTTATTATACATTTCTCTCTTAATTTCTCCAAGGGTCAGATAAATAGCTTAGTTGGGCTTGGTGATGGAGGACTTCAGCACAAATAACTCCATGTTAGTTTGGTCTGTTGTACCCAGTGCAAACTAATGACTTCCTATAAATTTTTTATTGTATAAATGTGTAATATGTATAAACTTATTTATGAGGTGAAGAATGGGAATTTGGGGATTGTTTTTTTGTCTCTGTCATAGATAAATAAGGATGACACATGGGGATTTTATTTAAGCTATATGAGAAAGGATTGTTACTTTATTTAAACTACATTTTAATTAAATTTATTATCATAATCTTGTCTATATTACATTGAATCATATATATCTATACAATGTATTACATTTCTTTTTCTAGCAGGAATACCATGCATATCAGTCAAGACAGACATTACTATCCACATCCTCGTTATAAAATAGCTTTTCTTTTTTTTTCAGATGATTATTATCATTTTTTTAACACTCAATCATTATAGAGAAGAAGAGCAAGCGAACAAATAGAGAGGCATGACATTAGTGGGACATAGAAATAGTTTATTACCTGTTGATGATAACATGAATAGTATTCTCACCTATACTGGTCTGAAAAGTATTTCGTGTTGGGTAAATTCTTATTACAAGCCAAATGATATATAGTGATTTAAACTATTTCTTGAGTGAGGGATTTTCTTTTTTTTTTTTTTTTTTCTTAATCTTCATTGTTTCTGAGGCTCACAGGGCTTGGGTAAAGTTAACAATGTCACAATATATGGTTTTTTTTTTTTTTTTTTTTTTGGAGAGATTTTTCCAGACAGACAGAGAGAGACAGAGAGACAGAAAGCAAGAAAACACCCCCCAATCCCTTCTCCTCCATTCTCCTCTTGGAATCTTGGGGACACATGCACACGCACCTGGTGTGAGTTTAAGCCACCAGGTCCAGGATGCGAACCGCGGTTGACTACATGGGAGTCCAGCGACATAGCCATTACGCTAACTGCTGGTCCCAACAATATATGTTAATAAATAAATGACCTGACAATAATTATGAAGACAAATTTATAATAGCTGAGCTATATATGACAATAAAATTCTGACCCACATCTTCTTCTTCTCTTTTTTTTTTAACTATGTTTTTTCTGTAGTGCATGTGTGCTTCCTAGAGAGTGGCAGAGAGAGGGAAAGGAAGAAATCAACTCCAAGAGGAGATGGCCATGCAACAATCCCTTCTACTCCACTCTGCTCTTGGGAATTTGGGCATACATGCACACATCCACATCATGATTTTTTAAGCTGTCGGATCTGGGCCTCGAACTGTACAGCAGGCCAGGTAGGAATTTTGTGCCTTAACCACTGCATCATCTGCTGGCTCCCTAACCTACAACTTCTAATGCAGGCAAGCCGCAGCCTCAGTAGCAATTGGCCAAGAATGGTCAGCGCTTGGTCAATAATATCTCACTTTCCTATTATTTTCCAGAGAAAATCAAATATGTTCCCCCAACCAATCACAGAATGCTGTATCTCCAATCCCCATGGCAACCATCTCCAATCAGAACACTCCTAAATCTTTCTCTTGTTTTTGCTATATAATTTTCTCCCTCTCCTAAATGACTTCAAGTCGACACTAAATGCAAGTCATAGTAGTTACTGTTATTAATATAGCAAGCTTTAAATAAAACAGCTGTTGTTTTGTTCATATTTGGATGACCTTTGTTTATGAGTTTCCTGGAGGCTCCAATGAGTTTGCACTACATGTCATGGCAGAGCCTAGCTTTCCCCCAGGAGAAGTAACCACAAAGACCACTTGGACCTTGCTGCTTATGGATTCTCTGGTCCTTGCCAATGGTTAGTTAACACTAGGTCAGAACTCCACACTGCTTTTACTTTCTTTTCTATTTATTTTAGTATATTATTTCAATTTTGCTATTGCTTCCCATTATTTGTCACTCCATTTCATCCCTTTCTGCTCTCTTTTGTGCTTTTCCTTTATGTTGTGATGTCTAAAAGGGTTGTCATAAGAAGGAGATTCACAGGCTAGAACACAGACATAGGCTTCAAATGGCTAATATTCAAGCCAATCTTATAGACCTATGAGATTACATTTCACACAGGTACAACATCAATAAAATCAGATTTGGTTCCTCCTATGTCTTATATTTTGTCCTAAAATCTTGGCTTTGACTAACAGAAAGTGTTCTCATTGGTTAATTGCCTGCCTGGAACATAGATGGTCAGGTCTGCATTTGGAGGCAGTCAACTATCAAGATAGGAACCCAGGATGGAAGTGCACATACATCACTTTAAAAGACCATTACCAGCTCTCATGGGATTCTAAGGTTAAATCTTTTTCTTCTCTAGGAAAAACTCCCACTTCTAAATGTACTAGCATTATAACCCACAGCAAAGTATGTCTGATGTTGTACCTGTGTGAAATGGGAGATCTTTGGTCTATGAGATTGGCTTAAACCACACCTGTATAAATCCTATGCCTGTGTCCTGCCTTGTGAATCTCCTTACGACTTTGCACTTATCTCCGTAAATAGCATAACTCTACCCATGATTATTTGGACCTTCTTCAGTGATCACTGTGTGACATATTTGCCTTGAATAAAGGTGTTTATTTAGAAGACACCAGGGAAAAATAGAGGAAAAGGGATTCCTTTTGTTCACTGGAAAGCAGTGTTTTTATTGCTGTGGAGAAAACTCAGATGAAATTCTGTTTCAAAAACTTGCTTCTTTTAAAGATTATTTAGCCGAAGCTAATGAGCAATTGGACAAACCTAAGGCCCTCCTGACAAAGATTATTTTTTATCATTACTCCCTTCCTTGTTTTCAGAGTGCCTCCCTATAACCAATTTTCTCTCTTCCCTTTGTCAGTTGCCTATAAAAATCCATCCTATTCATAAGTCAGTTTTTCAGGCAACCATAGAATTTAGACCTCAAAGCGGAGCTAAATTAAGAGACGTGATTATATATTTCTGTAAAATAGGACAAGAAGAGCCACTATTTATAGAAATATTTAGAACTTTTTTGGCTGCACATGACATAGGGTTACCTGATATATGAGTTTATACTGCTGTTAACTAGCCACACATTAGTGGCTGTAAACAAAAATTGATTGTCATCAATGTCTGCAGGTCAGAAGTGTGGCGTAAGTCTTACTGAGATAAAACAAAGGGTTACCACGGCTGTGTCTCTTTCTGGAAGCTCTAGGAAATAATTCATTTTCTTGCCTTTTCTAGGTTCTAGAGACCACTCACATTTCTTGACTAATGGCTTCATTCTCTTTTACTTATTTATCCTTTTATTAATATCATGATTATACATATTTGTGGGGAGTACAATATGACCTTACAGTACAGAAAACATAATATGTAATAATTCACTCAGGATATTAGCATTCCCATAATTCCTACTATTTCTGATTAATTGTGCTGAAGACATACACAATTCTTTAACTTGGTTACTTTGATGCACTGTAAGTTGTTCCCATCTATATTCTTCCCACTGTATTTTGTAACACTAGAAATTGTTCTTCTTATCTATCTGCAATTTTACTTAGGTTAATCCAAATCCCTCTATCTGCCCTCCCATTCCTTTGGGTCCCTGGCAGACTTTGTTTATCTCTCCACCTGTACGATGTCATGTTTTAAAAAATTATTTATTTTATAAATTGTATTCATTTTTAATCTGCATTTAATTGTTGTATATATTCATGGAGTACAATATAATTTTACAAAGCATGCATGCAGTATGTGATAATCAAATCAAGGATATTTCTGTATTCATCATTCAGGCCACTTTCCTTACTTTTCTAATATGAGGAAGAACATATTATGGATCCTTTCCCCATCTTCAAAGCCAGCGACTACTACTTCAGTGTTTCTCATACTGCCACTTTTTTGGTCCTTTTTGTCTTTAGTCACTTCTTTCTCTCTGACTACAGCCCAGAAAAGTCTTTTACTTTTAAGAACTTATGTGGTGGTTCCAGCAGTTAGCGTAATGGCTATGTTGCTGGACTCCCATGTAGTCGACCATGATTTGAGTCCTGGACCCAGTGGCTTAAACTCACGCTGGGCCTGTGTGCATGCGTGCCCAAGATCCCAAGGGGAGAATGGAGAAGAAGGATTGTGGCATGGCCATCCCTGCATCCCTGCAGGGAGTGATTTCTCGCTTTCTGTTTCTCTGTCTTTCTGGCACGTGCACAGGCCCTATAGCAAAAACCTCTAAAAAAGAAAACAAACAAACAAACAAACAAAAAACCTTTTGTGATTTGATGCAATCTGCCTTGATAATTAAGGCCTCCTCATCTCATGGTTCTTAACTGTAATCATATCTACAAAATCTTGTGCTACAGAAAATAGCTAGAGTCCATTAATCCAGACATGGATATCTTTAGGGAAGCTATTATTTTGACATATCAATTTATGCACACCACATGTTGGCTGGGACATCAGATTCTCAATTGTGAATAGCATAAATTCATTGAACTTATCTAGAACAAACCTATAGGATCTTTCTTTCCAAAACAAACCTGAATCTTGATAATTAGGGCAAAGACTGCTAGAAACCACATCTCAGACATTTCCAATAAAAATTGTGTTAGGTAATAATTCAATCATGAAAAATTATACTATACAATATTTTTCAAAATAGACTATAAAATGCCTTCTAACAATATTTAAGAGTTTAAAAAGGTATTATTAAGAGTTTCCTTTCATCTTTGTTAGTAGAATTAAACCTAAAATATGAGTCCTACTGTGAAAACAAAACTTAAACACAGAAAATAATCCCAGAAATAGACAAGTGGGACTACGTTAGGTTAAAAAGCTTCTGCCCAACAAAAGAAACAATAACTAGAGTGAATTAGCAACCCTCAGAAGGGGAGAATATATTTGTAAACTATGCCTCAGATAAGGGACTGATTACAAGAATATGCACAGAACTCAAGATTCTTACCTCACAAAAAACATAATCAACCCAATTAAAAGATGGGCAAATGAGTTGAAGAGACAACTTTCTAAGGAAGATATATGAACAGTCAAAAAACATACCAAAAAAATGCACAACATCCCTTATCATAAGGGAGATGAAAATCGAAACCAAAATTAGATACCACCTAACCCCAGTCAGAAGGTTAAGATTTAAAAAAAAAAAAAAAAGAAAAGAAAAGAAAGAAAGATAAATGCTGGTGAGGGTGTGGTGAAATGGGAACTATACTACACTGTTGGTGTGTGTGTAAATGAGTCTAGCCACCATGGAGAACAATATGAAGGTTTATCAAAGACTTACAAGTAGAACTACCATATGATCCAACTCCAATACTCGGTATCTACCAAAGGATAGGAAAACACTCAGACAGAAAAGTACTCACACATCTATGCTAATTGTGGCATTATTCATAACTGCTAAAACATGGAACCAACCCAAATGTCCACAAACAGATGAATGGATTAAAAAGTGTGACACATATACACTGTGGAATACAGCCATATGAAACAAGACGACCCTGGCATTTATAGAAAATGGAGGAACATGGAAGATTTACTGCTAAGAAAAACAAGCTACAACCTTGGAAGAAAACTGTGAAAGAGTTAGAGAACAAAACTGACACAGATTTATTTATTTATTTATTTTTTATATATGCAATCACTGCATATCCTTATAGCTTGTAAAATAAATTTTCCCAACATGGATACATATATTGGTCCAGTTAAAGATATTATCATACATGTTTTCATCCATAGATAATATTAGATTTTTGTGTTCTTTAAATACTTTGCTTCTTTCTTTTTCCCCTCAAGAAAAGATAAATAAGGGACCAGCAGTTAGTGTAATGGCTATGTCGCTGGACTCCCATGTAGTTGACCGCAGTTCGCATCCTGGGCCCTGTGCCTTAAAACTCACGCCGGGAGCATGTGCGTGCATGCCCAAAATCCCAAGAGGAGAAGGAGGAGAAGGGATTGTGGCATGACCATCCCCCTTGGGGGGTGATTTCTCGCTTTCTGTCTCTCTGTCTCTGTCTATCTGGCAAGCGCACGCGCCCTATAGCAAAAAACTCTCAAAAAAAAAAAAAGAAGAAAAGAAAGAAAATAAAAGGAAAAGATAAATAAAATAAACTGTGACTCTGCAAATTAAATAGAAAGGCGACCTACAGTACACTTGAAAACCTAATAAACAGAGTGATGTGAAAAACAGTTATTCCACATTACAAAAGAAAACCCAAGACAAAGCAAAGTCCCTTGTTTCAGATCTATGAGGATATTCTAAAGAAGTAAAAATTGTCAAACACCTGTCTTACCCATAAGTACATAAGGTTAATACTTATACATACAGATGGTTAAGCTCAGTGGTTCCTGACAGATATAGATACCATGTCTTTCTCACAGGTACCACATACTACACAGGTTTTTTTTTTTTTTTTCAGATAACATGTAGCTTTTCTCTATTTCTCAACCCTGAATTGTAACCCTCAGTTGCTGACTGAAAGGCCTTGCTTTCTGCTCTGTGATAATACTTTCCCAAGTTTAATAGAGAGAGGTTGACACTGAAATAGGACTGGCAATATATTTTTAAGTTTATTTCTTTATGACATCCATAAGTGAGTGAGAGAAAGAGACAGCACCCCAACAGGGTCTTGATGCCACAATTTACTCACAGCCTTAGCCAGTCCCTGAACCTGGGCATATGTATGCTTGGTGAACCCAAAGAAGGCTCCAAACTTGAACTGGCAACTACTACATGGGATCAACTGAATCATTTTTTACTGCATTGCCACCAGCTAGCCCCCTACATTTGCAATATTAAATAAAAATTAGAGGTAGTATTTCTTGAGGTTGTAGAAGACTTATCTATTTACAATCTACATGTAACTTTGCCTTCTCCATTATAGTTGAATCGTACCCTAATAAACATACTGAGACTTAGTAGTCATTCCATAGACTAAATATTCCACAGATATGGGGGGAAAATAACAAGTAGAGAAGAGCTTCTTTAAGTTTATATACTGGGTTGTAAAAGTCACAGTGCATTCTTGTATAGGAAAACATAGAAAAATACGTCATGAGTTGTCTGAAGACCCAATAGAACATGTTAAGCTTTGTCTGTAGGTTTGCAATATCGCCTAAAGGCAAAAGCAAACAATAACTCAAACATATGATTGAAAATCTTGTATCCAAAAACCATTTCATACTCTCACTAACTCTTGCAGTATTTCTGTCTGTTTCCTTATAACATCAAGGTCACTATCAAAATCGTTACCTCTTGTTTCTCAGTTGTACCTACCCCACATACAATCCTGTCACCAATTCTAGCCAAAGCCACCTGTTTCACTGTAGTGGCACTTTGCTTTATGCTTTTCACTGTGTCTCTAGACTAGGACAGTTACTGACCTTCTGACCTTTATCTGGGAAGGTGTTATACCTAATACGTTGTTTTACTTGCTGTGAAGAATTGTTACACTTGGTATATTGTCTAATGGCTAAGTTAGTAGTTTGCTGTGAAGAAAATGTTTGATTATAACACTGCTTGCTGAGAGCATACCTGACTCCATTTAGTAGTACATTCAGACTGGCATTAGTTATGTTCCTGGAAATTGAACATTCAGCCAACACTCTAGTGCTTATCGCTCATAGCAGACTAGCCATATGCTGACTAATAGCGTGAGAGACGTAAGCATGGTCTATGCTTTACCCGCCCCCCCATGACTGGCAAAAATATGTAAACAAATTCCACTTTGTTTTGACCCAAATCCCATAGACTTACATGTAAAATGTTACAAAAATATTTTGATGTTTTGTCAAGTCACCATGAGCCTGTCAAAATTAGACATAAAAAGAAAAGCCTGAGCTTAGCTCATGGGCTCTGTCCTCCGCTTGGGCTAGATCCTGCCTCGCTGTATCTGAGACCTCCCTTTGCAACTGGAGGTTTTGCTGGTTTGCACACTGACTCCTCCTCACCCAGAGGACCCTCTGCTCCTCTGTCTTTCATGCTCCATTGTCAGCCACTAGTCCAGACTCCTATACTCTAGGATCACCGGGTGGACTTTTCTTCCTTGTTTGCCCTTGGTCATCTTGTGGCCACCACCACCGTTCTCTAAGATCTTCGCAGAGCTCATCTCCGGCTCTCCACCTGTGCCTCGTAGACACCCAGTGTACTCGGCACTGGGTCTCCCTCTTGCCCTTGCAGACTGCACTCCCCGTCACGGCACCAGCATAGGACGCTCTGCACTGCTTGCCCCATTGTGACCTGTAAGCCCATTTTCCCCTGTGTGATTAAAGTAACCTGAAAGGCAAACCTGAGTCCTGTCCTCCTTCCATGGGCTAGAGCGCAGAGTGTCTGTAACTGCTTGGGCACTTGATAAAGGTGAATCGAACCTTTATTAAGTCGTGCTTAAACTCTCCTTCTCTCTCTTGCTCCCCTTCCAAAACTCCCCTTGCTGCTGTGCCACAAGACAATTGGCATAGTTGGCAGGATTCAAGGTTTTTGTGCTCAATTAACCCCAGAGGGACTACTCCCCCCAGGCGATGTAAACTATAATTAGACATAAATAGAACCCCCATAAAAATTGCCATTTGAGTCCAAATTAAGCTGACAAAATTAATAAATAGCTTCCGCAAGGGCCTATGTAAGACTATAGGACCCACAATTGATCTCCAGAGACCTAACGAAAAGAGAGAGAGAGGGAGAGAGTTTAAGCATGACTTAACAAAGGTTCGATTCACCTTTATCAAGTGCCCAAGCAGTTACAGTCGATCTGTACTCTAGCTTATGGAAAGATGACAGGACTCAGGTTTGCTATTCAGTTACTTTAATCACACAGGGGAGAAAGGGCTTACAAGTCATGATGGGATGAGGGGCACAGAGCGTCCTATGCTGGCACGGCAACGGGAGGGCAAGAGGGAGGCCGAGTGCCCAGTGCTCTGGGTGTCTACGAGTCATAGGCAGTGAGCCTGAGATGAGCTCTGCGAAGATCTTAGAGAACGATGGTGGCGGTGGCCATAAGATGACCAAGGGCAAACAAGGAAGAAAAGTCTACCCGGTGATCCTAGAGTACGAAGGTTGGGACTAGTGGCTGACAATGGAGCATCAAAGACAGTGGAGCAGAGGGTTGTTTGGGTGAGGAGGAGTTAGTGTGCAAACTGCCAAAGCCTCCAGCTGCAAAGAGAGGTCTCAGATGCAGCGAGACAGGATCTGACCCAAGTGGAGGACAGAGTCCATGAGCTAAGCTCAGGCTTTTCTTTTTATGTCTAATTTTAACAGGCTCATGGTGACTTGACAAAATGTCAAAATATTTTTGTAACATTTTACATGTAAGTTTATGTGGTTTGGGTCAAAACAAAGTGGAATTTGTTTACATATTTTTGCCAGTCATCAGGAGGAGGGGGCGAAGCATAGACCATGCTTACGTCTCTCATGCTATTAGTCAGCATATGGCTAGTCTGCTATGAGCGATAAGCACTAGGGTGTTGGCTGAATGTTGAATTTCCAGGAACATAACTAATGCCAGTCTGAATGTACTACAAAATGGAGTCAGGTATGCTCTCAGCAAGCAGCGTTACAATTAAACATTTTCTTCACAGCAAACTACTAACTTAGCCATTAGACAATATATCAAGTGTAACAACTCTTCACAGCAAGTGAAACAGCATATTAGGTTTAACAGAAGGTAAATAGTATTCTGGAAGTTAAGATGCAGGGGTTTACTGACTTGCCCTCCAATTTTTTTCCATATCCTTCATTGAGACCTGAATATTTACATTTCCCTTTGGATTAGTTATATGTTGAAAAGCTAATGTCATAATTTTAGAGAAGGAGCTCATAGAGATTTTATCATTTAGGCCCAGTCATGATTGCACATTGGCAGAGCGTCACTGCATAGTACTGGAGCCATGTGGGAAGGTTTGGGGCTTAGATCCCAGGTTGATCTGAGCACACAGCCACAGGGACACCTGGGATCCCACCCGATTGGAAGGCTTAGGGTGGAATCACAGTATAGTGGGACTGTATCAGAGGTCTCTGTAGGTTATGTCTGTGTTTGTATCTCTTTCTCTTTCATTCTCTCTCATTAAATAAATAAAAAAGGTTTTTTTGTTTTTTTTTTTTTGTTTTTGCTATAGGGCATGTGCATTTGTGAGAGAGAGAGAAAGTGAGGACTCACCTCCCAAAGGGGAAGACCACACTGCAATCCTTTCTTTAGTCTCCTTTTGGGATTTTGGGCATGCACACACATGCTTCTGGCCTGATTCTCAAGACTCAGGGTCTGGGACTTGAACCATGAAGCTAGCCATGAGGGTTCCAGCACCTTAACCTCCATGTCACCTACTGGTCCCTAAAAATTATTTATTAAATTAAAAAATTGTTTTATTTAATTGCTTCTAGTCTTGGCAGAGAAGGAACAGAAAACGTAAAAAGCTATATTACAGTATGGCCGTCTATTATTAAAGGTATAACCTATCTAAGAAGAGGAAAGCATTCTCTTTTTATGGACTAAAGTCTGTCTACAACTTATCCTCAGCTCCTCACAAAATTGCAAGTAAGAATATTTCTTTTTAAATGGATATAGTAGACAATAAATAACGATTTATTTTCTGAGATTACTCCATCATTATGTCATGTAATGAATTAAGTAAGTCTTCAGTGAGAGAGCCTCTCCTCTGGAGGTTCAAATATAAATAAGATTTCTTCAACCTGAATTTGGATCCTAAAAATTTTCTTTCCTAGGCTTCCCTAACTAGAAAAAGTCCTTTTGTGTATTCATGCATTAGTCATCTGAACAAACTCTGGGGGTTTAACTCACCTTCATGAGAAACACTGAAAAAAATAAACTTTTTCTTTTAAGTGTATTTATTTCTTTCAAGAGAAAGACATACACACATGCACATGCACACACACACACAGAGATAGATGGATAGAGAGAGAGAGATCCTACTGAGTCCTAACACCATGATTCACCTCCAGGCTCAATCACCCAGAATCACGGGCATATGTGTGTACCCAACATGTGCAGAGAAACCTTGGGACATAAATCCAGGACTTGCTCATGTAGCTTCAGTATTGAGTTTTGTGTTACTGCTATGTTACTGTAGCAGTATAAAAGACAAAACAAAAGACTTTCCCTTGACTCTACCAAAGTAGTTTTTTGGACTCTTGTTTCTTCATGTAATCGAGATCTTAATAGTAGTGAGAACCACAAAATACTTTTCAGTCAATTACTTTCTTGTGAGATTCCCTCTGTCTCTGTCCCTGTCTCTCCCTCTTGTACATTGCAGCTACCACTGCAAAGCTCTGGATCCT
>NW_006159585.1:3614917-3625161 GCF_000334495.1 Tupaia belangeri chinensis | reverse complement strand
CAAAGCTCTGGATCCTGACGCTCTTTCACCTCCTATAAGAGGAACTCTCACAATTATAGTACTTCATTTAAGGAACTTTGGCTAGCTTGCTCAGAATTGTTAGACCCTCATTGATAGCCCTATCGGACATGATTATTTGATGTATAGACTACAAAACTGAAATTGGAAGTTACCATGCAGGATATGCTATCACGAATTTAAGCTCTTCTTTTGAATATAGTTCTCTTTCTGAGGTAAAATCCACTGCTATGGCAGGACTTATTGTAATTGCTGGAGTTTGTTAAGTAGCCAAAGACAAGAGAGTAAACATACAGAGAGCAGCTGTGTTTTGTACTAGAATGCAATGCTGGCATGCTTTGGAAACGAAGAGTTTCATAATTCTGACAGAACCCCCATTAAAAATGGACAATAATTTAAGGAACTTTTATATGTGCTTCTACTTTTGTAAGTGGTGGTGATTATAAAGTTTGAAGTATGGAAACTAAAGGGCATGCTCTGGCAAACTATTGTGCCAAACAAGCATTCTTAAGCAAGGTTGTGATCATCTTGAAAGCTTCAACATAGAAATCTCTGAAGGGATATAAAGAGGCCGTTATAAAACGTGAACTTTTAGCCCCTATTTTAGAAAAGGAATATGGGGAAAATGTTCTAATCTTTAGCCAAGCAATCTCTTGTGCTCTCATTACTACACCTTTATGGCATCAGATGACTTCAAGTATATATTACCTAAATTTCTTTATATAGCTACTCATGATGTCACATATTGATTATATCTTAAATCAACATTAATAGGAAAAACTTTAGAAGACAGCTGAGGTCACCTTTCACCTGTCAATAATACCATACTAGAAAAACTATGAAGGTCCCATCTGGCCAGTCCTTGAGGGTCCTTTGAACACTTTCATATGGATTTTTTTTCTACCTCTCATCCTTTATGATATTTGAATATGTTCTATTTATTTCTAGTTTCAGAGATTAAAGCATTTTCTTCCTTAAAAAGGTATATCCCTTACCATCCCTAAAAATCTGCTTGATTTTGTGTTGCCAACTTGAAGTATATACATTTTCTATCAAGTGTTGAAAGTCAACATTTTCTGGGAAGTATTATGAAAGAAATCTGTAACATTGTCCTTTACTCAAAAAGTACACAGCTCTGGGCCCAGTAGATGGCATAATGGTTAAATCACTGGATTCTCATGCAGTCGACAGTGGTTCAAGTTCCAGACCAGGGGGCTTAAGACTCAGGCAGGGCCCACGTGCGTGCATGCCCAAGATACCAAGAGGAGATCAGAAGAGAAGGGACTGCTGTGTAGCTATTCCCCATGGGGAGTATCTCTCTGTCTCTGTCTCTCCAGCAAGTGCATGCACCCTATAGCAAAAATCTCTCAAAGGAAAAAAAAAAAAGGACATAATACTTATGTAGCAATCCCATGGAAAGTTTGAAAAAGTCAATGAAATCCTGAAATTAAAATTAGTAAATCTTCAAGATGGTTTGAGTAAAGGTACTTCCACCAGTCCTTATGATTGCATCATCAAGTCCCTGGAGCACATTGGTTGTCTCCCTATAACTAACATTGAGAGAGCTCACACTTTTAGGGAATTTACTGATGATACTGGGTTCACCCCTGTTTTATGAAGATACAATAAAATATTACAAGGAACTCATGCACAATATCCAGTCCCATCACCAACATAATACAACCATCTTCTTACATCTTCCTAAACAGCCTTATCAGAAAATTCATTTTGCAAGCTGTAATGATATACAGTGATTGAATGTATAATTTTTTTAAATTTTAAACAAATTTCATCTGTTAGAAGAAATATTTAAAAAAAACCTGCTCTTAAATCTCTTGGAAGGGACTTGATCCGAGATTGTTAACCACAAATACAGCAATAAAACTTCAGAGAGTCAATCTTAGGCTCCCATTTTACAATCTTAAGAAGCGATCCAGAATTCTAGAACATTGCACTGCTAATCCATTAGAGGGTCTCAAATACAGACCCTCAGAAATCCTCTAGAAGTAGCCGATTTTCATGCATGCACACTGCTTTAATGCCTTTGATCAAGCAACTGATCTTGGATGTTGAATAGGTTCCATGCAACATGTTGAATCAAAGCTTCCATCTAATTCCTGTTTTGTTTTTCATTTGCTTGCAGAAAAACTGAGCAACCAAATAAAGCTAAAAACATTTCATAAATTACTTATGTAATGTGTCCACTTCTATTTAGCCTGTTTCCATTCTCCCAACACTCATAACCTATAGCCAGAACATTCCCGAAGCTTTTACTTTCACTGTGAAGTTTTCTCACCCCCTGCTTATCTCCAAGTCTCCACCAAATGCAAGTGATAGAGGATTACTCCCTTGTTACAGAGAGTGTTGAATAAATGTTTGCTCTCATTTGGGTGATCTTCTATTTTCACCACTACTTTTTTACACACAAGTTTTTATGCCACTTAGAATTTCTTCTCCAAGGGACCAGCAGTTGGTGTAATAGCTAGGTCACTGGACTCCCATGAGGTTGATTGCAGGTCGAGTCCCAGACCCGATGGCTTAAACTCATGCCAGGTGTATGTGTTTGCCTGCCCAAGATCCTGACAGGAGAATGGAGAAGGGATTGCGGTGTGGCCATTCCCAATGGGGGTGGTTTCTCACTTTCTGTCTCTCTGTCTCTCTCTTCTTTCTGGCAAGCGCACACTCCCTATAGCAAAAACCTCTCCAACAACAACAACAGAAGAATTTCTTCTCCAAGCAGCTTTATAAGGGAATTAAATTAATTATAAGGTAATTAAATTAATATGGTCGCATGAAATTATAAGGCCAATCACTTTGAACAGTGTATTGACAGAGTTTACTGTAATATAGCCCTTTTTTTTTTTTTGACAGATTTTTTTGTTTTCGGGTGCATGCGCTCTCCAGAAAGAAGAGAGACAGAAAGCGAGAAATCACCACCCAGGGAGGATGGCATACCACAATCCCTTCTCCTCCATTCTCCTCTTGGGATCTTGGGCACACACACACATGTGCCCAGTAGGAGTTTAAGCCACCAGGTCCAGGATTCGAACCATCGTCAACTACATGGTAGTCCAGCAACATAGTCATTATGTCTTCTGCTGGTCCCAATATAGCCCTTTCTTTCCTTTCAGGAATAGGTGCACAATAATTTTCAAAAACTGATTGTTCAACACTCTAAGCATTCAATTGCTGTAACTTATTTTTTTCCTATTTTATCAAAATGAAATTACTTGAAAAAAATTATTTATCCTCACATACATTTCAAATATTGGTATTACCTAATTTTTTTTAAAAAATTGCCAGAGGGTCCATGGACTTGCCAAAGAGAAAGAAAGAGAGAAACAACCCCTAATTTTCCCCTCCCCTACACCACACACGCAATGGGGAAGGTTCATGCTACAATCCTTTTTCTTCCATTGCTCTTCCTGTCAGGATTTTGGACCTGCTTGCAATGCGCCCAGCATGTTTTTCAAACCACTGGTGCTAGGGTTGTTTGAACTATGGTTGGCCATGTGGGATCCAGCTCCAAATACATAGTGCTTAATCTACTCTGCTACAGTGCCAGTGCACAAAATATCTTACAACAATAAAAATGACATTTTAATTAAGAAAATGTAGACTAAAAAAAAGGATTATTGTTCAAAATCATAAAAGGATGTTGAAATGGAGAGGGATTGTGGCAAGGCCATTCTCGGGCAGGAGTAAGGTGGGGCTGTTTTCTCACTTTCTTTTCTCTCCTTGTCTCCTTCTAGTGAGTGCATGTGCCCTGGGACAAATAAAAATAAATATATTAAAATGTTACAAATGTATACATAAAGAGACATTTCTAGGTAACTATATAACACAGTTTAAAGGTTGCATAACCTTCTTGCCTTTTACATTTTGACATTTTATTGACTTTGAATTCTTTTCCAACTTTGTAAGTAGATAAATGATAGAAATACAAAATGATTTTTTTTATAGACCACAGATTAGTTTATTTTTAACACCCATCATGCCATGAATTCATAGGGAATAGGTTCCAATAGTTCTGGCTCCTTTCCATTGGTTCTCACAAAGTGCGCTTCTCTGGGTGGAGCAGGCTGGTGCTTCAGTTGAACCCAGGTACCTTTCTCTTTGTCTTCTTTCTTTTTCTGGTCATTTTCCTTCACATGCTTTAGGAAGCTATCTCTGCTCTTAGAATGTTCAATATGCTCAATATGCACATTAATTCTCTTGGCAAGAATCTTGCCCTTAACTTGTTTGTTCACAACAGTGCCGACGGTATGCTAGGTAACATTGTAGACTCTTCCAGTTTTGCCGTGGTAACATTTGTGGGGCATTCCTTTTTGAACAGTACCCATTCCCTTAATGTCTACAATATCACCTTTCTTATAGATTCACATATATGTTGCCAAAGGAACAACTCCATGTTTTCTAAAAGGCCTAGAGAACATATATTTTTCCCTTTGTGTTCATCATTTTGGTTAATTACTGGAAGATGGCAGTTCCCCAAATGATTTTTCTTTATGAGTATGCAAATCAATTCAGTATGGTGGAGTTTCAGTTGACACCATACCATTGAAAAATTATAATATTCTAAGTTCTTTCAAATATCCTTTCCACATTTTTTCTTGGGTCATATAAACTGAAGCCACACATACAATAAGATAGGTCCCTGCCATTTCTACACGTTTATTTCAGTTTGATAAAGTTTCTTGTTAAATACCAAAGAAAATGGAAATACCCTTCAAAAACATGAATGATAATCACAGTTGGAGTTCGTGAGAGAAATCTCTTGTTAAGTTCAAGTGTACATCAAATATATCCTTTTGATATTATTTTCCTAAATACCAAGAATTGGTCAAATTGGCAAAAGAAAGGGGCTGGAATGAAATATTCAAATCTTTTATCTTTTTCATGTTTTCCAAATTTACAAAAAAAAAATGTTTGTTCATCTATTTATTTCATGAGTAGGAGAAACAAAAAGACATGTATCCCAATAAGATCTTGATGACTCTGTCCATCCCATCCTTGGCCAGCTCCAGGTCATGGTCATGTGTGATCCTGGTAAACACAGGAAGGTCTCTGTGTAGGAGCATGAATATTTCTAAGTGGAACAGCCTTTCACAGTGCTGCACTAGCATAGCACTAGCACCCAGCCATGAGTTATTATTATTATTTTTTTTTTTTTGGAGAGGTTTTTGCTATAGGGTGCATGTGCTCGCCAGACAGATAGAGAGAGAGAAAGTGAGAAATCACCCCCCGGGGGGGATAGCCATGCCGCAATCCCTTCTCCTCTGTTCTCCTCTTGGGATCTTGGGCACACACGCACATGTGCCCGGCATGATTTTTAAGCCACCAGGTCTGGTACGTGAACTGCAGTCGAGTACTATGGGAGTCCAGCGACATAGCCATTATGCTAACTGCTGGTCCCAACCATGAGTTAAATTTTTAATGTTACCTTCCAGCCAGTAAATTCTTTGGGGCTGCTGGTCATACTGTGTGTTGAGAAAAAATGTTTGCCTATTGCTTCTGGATGCCTAGTCCCTTGTGCTATTTTATTGCACTGCTGTTATTGTCATTTCATTGTATTTCATTCTGTCTTGCACCATCATTAGTGAGAGGTCTAGGCGTCTTTCTCAGCCATCATCCCTCAGGTCCAGACTTCCCTCAAATGTTCCATTTAAGCTGGCAAATAGAGAACGATGGTTTCATCATTAACACATAAAACAAAGTGGCACTTAGAATAGTGATCACATTAATAAATGGGTGCTTGATGCCTGAAAAATTTGAACAGGAACAGTTCATTTACATTAACAAAAGACCGTCCCCAAAGTTCTAATTTAGTGTAACCAGGGCTAAAGAAATCGGAAAAGGAAGGAGAGAAATAGCTTGGGGAAGAATAATGAGAGAGTCTTCATTTGATGGGAAGTTAAGCCGAGCCTGAATTAGTAATGTTAAGCACACTGGATAATTATGCTTTAAAGGTAAATCGATAAAGCGGCAGAAAGCAAATAACACGGTGAGTGCTGTGGGATAATAGTTATTTTTCTGCACCATTTAAGTGCAATGCAAGTTGGGGAATGGATATTTGAAAATTGAGAAAGCTTTTATTTTATTTTTAAGAAAAGTTGCTTTACTTTTTTTTTCCTTCTAAAAATCAAATGATCATTTCCATTTTGTAGCAGAAATTCAGTGAGATCACTGAGCACTGACTTACACACAGGTCTAATGCCTTACCCTTATTCAAGAACCTGAATAAATTTTCTCTCTTTCTGTGAAAGCTCTCTTTCATTTTACGTATTTGATTTTGTGTAAGTTTTATATCTAGAAAGGGCCATAAAAGTGATTAGTAAGAGAATTTACGAGTATATGTTGTGACCACACCTCTTAGGCTTTAAAACAATTCAGGGAAGTAGTTATTATTTTATCTTTTTTTTTATAGATGTAAACACTGAGGCACACAAAATATCACACCTGGTTTCAAACTTGATTGATTAAACAAATATGACTGAGCAAGGCTTTGATCATGATAGGTCTGGCTCTACAGTCTGTGCCCTTAAACACCTGTTTACTCTATCTCCAAAAAACTCTCCTAAAGCCAGATGGTGGCACAAGGGTCAGGTGGGACAAACTGCACAGCAGTCCCACACAGAAAAGTTCTCAGTTGAAGTTTGAAGGTCTTTCTGAGTACACCGGAAATAGGTTTGACCCTATCAAGAGTGTGCTGAATCTGGGGTGAATTGCACTGCAGGGACATTGATGGGAACACTCTTTGCTCTCTCTCTCTCTCTCTCTCACTCATAGAAGTAAATAAATTGAAACAATGATGCATACATGCATACAGTATGTGATATTCAAAGAGATTACCATATTAATTATCTGCAACATAGAGCATTGATGCTGTTGTGCATCTTTGTTCTTGTTCTACTAGGTTGTGGAATCCAGCTCCCCAGCCACTAGGCTGAGGATGGCCTGAGGCTATTTACATTTAATTTAATTATTGATACAGTAGGACTTATGTCTATCATTCATTTGTTGGTTCATTTTCTGATAGTTCCATATATTTAATTTTTTTTACTTTTTAGTTTTCCTGCCTTTTCATGATTTACTTTAACATTTCTTAAAATTCCATTTGATTCACGTATGTTTAAGAATGTGTATTTTTAAGTAAGTTTTTAAAAAATTGTTGCTATAGATTTTAACTTGAACACATATAACTTAACCACAATCTACTAGTGTTAACAATTTACCGCATTGAGTGAAATGTTGGAATATTACCTTTTATTTGTCTGTTTAATTTCCTCCATTGATAATTTAGTTGTCAAAAGTATCTCCTCTACCTATTTGAGACCATGTTATAATTTTCCCCTTCATTTATTAAACATAGTTTACAAATCTCATGAAGAATATACTTTACTTACCTATAGTTTTGCCTTTTGTTCCCATTATTCTTTTTTCTTATTGATATTGTGTTATCCTATTGACCTTTATTTATTTATTTATTCGGTTCCTCTTCTTCTTCTTTTTCTACTTCAATAGGAATTGGAAGGAAGCCACATGGCTCATACATCTCTATTTCTAACACTTGTGTCTGATAGCACATCATACAGTTTAGAAAACGGCATAATAAACTCCACTGCCCTTATTCTGCATGCCTACTAAGTAGTAATAAATAATGCAAACATAAATTTTAATTCTCTGAATTTCAGTGAACATGAATTCTGTAACCGTCTTCAGTGTACAGCTATAACCAATAGAACCGGGGTTAGTTGGTGGGAGAGTAAGCTATAATACACTTAACTAGAAAATAGGTTAAAAAGTTGAACCATTCTGAATGATTAGGAATGTTTATTATATCGACTATATCATTTTATTTAAAGTGCTTCAGGTTGATTCATTTGGGTAATGTCAGTGTATTTCATATTTTTACCATTAAAAATAAATATTGAATTTACATGAATAAGATGATAATAAGCTATGCAATCATACTAAGTATCTCAATCTCTTTTTTGTTTTATTTTTAGGCCCCTAAACATTCTTCCTTTTTTTTAAACTGTAAACTCCTGATCACCTGTGATCAATGCTAATCTGTTTCTGTTTCTTTGTTTTTCATATTTTGTTTTTCCCAGACCCTCAGTACAAATTGAGTGGGAATATAGAATGTGCATCTTTCAACATCTGGCTTATTTCACACAACAAAATTCATCCATTTTGAGTGAAATGATAGGATCGCATTGTTTCTTATAGCTTATAACATTTCATAATACATACATGCCACAATATTTCAAGACAGTCATCAGTTTTTGAACATTTAGGTTGCTTTCATGTTGGAACAAACGTTAATGTGTAAGTATTTGTCTGAATGAGTGTTTTCCTATCCTTTGGGTGAATACCAAGGAGTGGGATTACTAGGTCATACGGAGCTCTAGCTGTAGTTTCCTGATGAGAAACCTCCATATTGTTTTCTACAGAGGCCGTGTTCCCACCAAAAGTGTAAGACAGTTCCCTTTACGACACAGCCTCTCCAGCACCACTCTTTTTTTTTTTTTTTTTTTTTAATCTTAACCATTCTAACTAGAGTTAAATGGTATCACATTGTGGTTTTCATTTGCATTTTTCTTATGAAAGAGACTTTGAATATTTTTTTTTTTTTTTGAGAGAGATTTTCGCTATAGGGCGTGTGCGCTCGCCAGACAGACAGAGAGAGACATAGAGACAGAAAGAGAGAAATCACCCCCCAGAGGGGATGGTCATGCCGCAATCCCTTCTCCTCCATTCTCCTCTCGGGATCTTGGGCACGCACACACACGCGCCCGGCGTGAGTTTTAAGCCACCGGGTCCGGGACGTGAACCGCGGTCGACTACATGGGAGTCCAGCGATATAGCCATTACGCTAACTGCTGGTTCCCAATATGTTTTCATATACCTCTTGGCCATTCACAGATTTGTCTATTCAATTCATTTTCCCTTTTTGATAGTGAGAGAAAAAATGAGAAATCACCCCCAAAAGGGGATGGACATGCTAAAATCCATTTTTCTTCATTCTTTTCCTGGTATTTTGGGTATATATGCACATGCACCTGGTGTGGTTTTCAAGCTGTTGTATCTGGGAATCAGACTGCAGTCAGCCATGTGGGAGTCCAACCACTGTCCATGTGGGAGTCATGCCAACTGCTTGACCAACGATTCTTCTTCTTCTTCTTCTTCTTTTTTTTTGTTTTTAAATGATGAGCTGCTTGAGTTCCTTATATATTCTGGAAATCAATCCCTTCCCTGAGAAATAAGTTACAAAAATCTTCTTTAATTTCAAAGGTTATCTTTTCACTCTATTTTTTTTTTCTATTTTGGTGAAGAAACTTTTTAGCTTGATGTATCTCTCTTGTCTATTTTGGGGACTATTACCTGTGCTAATTTAAGAACTCTTTTCCTACTCCAGTATCTTCAAAAGTTTTCCATATATTTTCTACTAATAGTTTGAGGCTTTATCTTTAAATCTTTAGTCCGTTTTGAGTTGCTTCTTGTTAATGGTGAGAGGTAAAAGGTCAGTTTCATCATTTTGTAGGTGGATATCCAATTCTTCCAGCACCAACTGCTGAAAAGACTTTATTTTCTCCATGCATTGAACTGTAACTTTTGTCACAGATCAGTTGACTCTATGATTTGGAATTTATTTCTGAATTTTCTATTCTGTTCCATTGATCTATATATTTATTTTTGTACCAGCACCATGCAGTTTTGATTATCATTGCTTTATATTATGTTTTAAAGTTGGATAATGAGATGCCTTATATTTTATTCTTTTGAACACCGGTGACCAATGCTAATCTGTTTTGTTTTTATTTTTGCTTTTTTTTTTCCAGACCCTCAGTATAAATTGAGTACATATTGCTTTTGCAATATAAGGTCTTTTATGATTCCAGACAAATTTTATAGTTGTTTTTCTATTTCTGTAAAGAATGTCATAGGGAATTGGATCAGAATAGCATTGATTATGTAAATTAATTTGAATAGAACTGAAATATTGATTATATTTTTTCTTTATACCACTTTTTAAATTTTTAATTTATTAATTATAATTATTATTTATATATTTAATTGCTATAGAACATTTAAATTATAAAGAGACTTTACCCAGCATGATATACACCTCAGTCCAGCCCAGTTGAGAGTACTATACATATCCTCATGAACAAATAATAAATCGTATCTGTGTCCCAAAAATGTCTTACCTGTCTATTAAC
>NW_006159585.1:3601968-3614874 GCF_000334495.1 Tupaia belangeri chinensis | reverse complement strand
CGATCCGAGAACACAGGATGGCTTCTTTATTTTATTTTATTTTTTTAGTCATATTCAATTTCTTTTTAAAGTTTTTCATAGTTTTCTTTGTACAGGTCTTTTATCTCTTTGGTAAAGTTTAGTTCTAGGTAGCTTATTTACTGAGTGGCTATTGTAAATGGATTGCTTCCTTCCATTCTTTCTTAGTCTGTTCATTGATGTTTTATAAAAATGTCATCGATTTTTGTATATTGACTTTGTATCCTGCTACTTTACAGAATTCATTTATCACTTCAGGAAATTTTTCAGTGAATTATTTGGAGTTTCTATGTATATAATCATATCTATAGATAGGGACAGTTTAGCTTCTTCTTTTCCTATCTGAATACCTTTTATTTTACTCTCTTATCTGATTGCATTGGCTAGGACTTCCAACACTGTTCAAAACTAGTGGGGACAGTGGGCAGCTTTGTTCCAGTTTTTAGTTAGAAGGCTTTCAGTTTTTCCCCATTTCGTATGATGTTCGCAATGGGTCAGTGGTACATGGCTTTTATTGTATTGAGGAATGTCTCTTCTACTCCTATTTTCCTGAGTCTTGATCACAAAGGGCAAAGGGATGTTGTATTTATCAAATACTTTTTTCTGCACCTCTAGATATGATCATGTGATTTTTATCTCCTTTGTTTCAATGTGATTTATTACGTATGTTATTTTACATCTGTTGAAGCACATTGAAGCATCCTTGCACCACTGGGACAAAGTCTACCTAGTCATAATCTTAGTGTGTAATCTTACTTAGTACGTTTTTGGATTCGATTTGCTGTATCTTGTTGAAATTTTTTGCATCAATATTAATCAAGTATGTGGGACTCCTCTCTTGTTTTGGTTTTAATTTATTTTCTGTTTATTTTTTAATTTCTATTATTCTGTCTTAAACATTTATTGAATATTTCTTTTGTCTTCTTCTTTCATTGGCTAAATTGCCATTTAGCCAATTCATTGAGTTTTGTTGTTTTTTCATTCATTACTGTATTTTTTTAGTTCTAAAATTTATTTTTTTCTTTCACACTTTTCTATTTGTTCATTTAAGCCTTTCCATTTATTTCTTTCTTTTTTAAATTTGTTTTAAACATGTTTCTGATTATTCATGGAGATGTATGCGATGGCTCCTTTAAAATACTAGTAAGAGAGGGCCAGCAGATGGCATAATGGTTACCTTGTTGGAGTCCCATGTAGTCAACCGTGGTTAGAGTCCCAGACCCAGCAGCTTAAAACTCACACCAGGTGCATGTGTTGTGTGTGCCTAAGATCCCAAGAGGAGAAGGAAGAGAAGGGACTGTGGTGTGGCTATCCTCCCTTGGGGTGATTTCTTGCTTTCTGTCTCTCTGTCTCTCTCTGTCTCTCTGGTGAGCACACAACCCTATAGTAAAAATCTCTCTCTTAAAAAAATTTAAAAAAATACTAGTCAGATTATTGCATCTGAAATATAAGAAACATAAAGAAAACCCACCATGTTATTCCTTGGGTCAAGGGCCTGGACACTCTAACTCATATCTCTACCTTTCATAATTTTCTAAATTTGTTTTATATATAATTTCCAGGATTTATAGTCATGTTTAGTAAGGCTAATAAGAAAAATTGTATTTATGTTTGAAATATAGACAGAAGAGGAATAAAATAAAATAAAAGTAAAAGGAAGTACTCCTTCCATTACTTTTTAAAGTAAGGAAAATGTGGAGAATCTGAGATTGCTTTCTTACCTAGATATGCTAAAAAATACTGAATATTTAATTAATTTATCAAAATAAAAATTTGGCATCTCAAGATATATAGTGGAAAAATTGGTCTGGGGCCAGCAGATGGCATAGTGGCTGCATTGCTGGACTTCCGCATGGCTGACCACAGTTCGAGTCCCAGACCTGGTGTCTTAAAACTCATGCCAGGAAGACCAGCAGGTGGAGTAATGATTTTGTTGCTGGAATCTCATGTTGTCGATTGTAGTTCAAGTCTTGACCCGGTGACTAAAACCTTACGCTAGGTGCGTGTGCATGCACGCATGTCCAAGGTCCCGAGGGGAGAATGAAGGAGAAGGGATTGTGCCATGGCCATCCCCCCTGAGATGTGATTTCTTGCTTTCTGTCTCTCTCTGCATCTCCAGCAAGCATATGCGCTGTGTAGCAAAAAATCCCTCTCTCTCTCAAAAAAAAAAAAAAAAAAAAAAGAAAACTTACAACTTACACTGAGCCTGTGTGTGCATGCATGCTTAAGATCTTGGGAGGAGAATGAAGGATAAAGAGTCATGGCTTGGCCCTCTAGGAGGTGATTTTTAATCTTCCCTTTCACTGTTTTTTTTTTTTTTTTTTGAGAGATTTTCACTGTAGGGCGCGTGCGCTCGCCAGACAGAGAGAGACATAGGGACAGAAAGCGAGAAATCACCCCCCCAGGGGGAATGGTCACGCCGCAATCCCTTCTCCTCCATTCTCCTCTCGGGATCTTGGGCACGCACGCACACGCGCCTGGCGTGAGTTTTAAGCCACCGGGTCTGGGACATGAACTGCGGTCGACTACGTGGGAATCCAGTGACATAGCCATTACGCTAACTGCTGGTTTCCCCTTTCACTGTTTTTGTCTCTCTCTCTCCCCAGCAAGCACACGTGCCCTAAGGCAAAAGCCTCTCAAAAAAATTGTGTCTGAATTATCAGTTGTATTTATATGGAATCAAAGATCACTGAAGACCAAGTTCAGGGTGTAGGTGTCATAAACAGTATAAAGGACATGAATAATGTTATGGATCCAGAGTGAGATGGATGCTTCTAGAAAAAATAACCAAAAGAAAAAAATACCAAGCTCAAACTTCTCAGATATTTAAAAAAATAATATAAGATAGCAATTCTTTTATTGCAACCTAAAGGGTTAAAATAGTTGAAAAGTCAGACTTAATATTTGATCCTGCAAGTTGCCAATCTATAACATTAATTTGTTCACAGATATGGGACTTGAAAAAAGAAATAAAATTCTAAAAATTGAAATAGAGATAATAAAAAATTCTGAAAGACTCTTTTCCTTTTTAAAAAATTATTTTTATTAGAGGTTTTTGTCTTAGGATGTGTATGGTTGCCAGAGAGAGAGAGACAGAGACAGTGAAAAGGAAAGTGAGAAATCACCCCCGACCCCAGAGGGACTGGTCACATCACAACCCTTCTCCATTTTCCTCTTGGGATCATGGGCACACATGTACACATGCCTGGTGTGATTTTCAAGACACCGGGCCCAGGATTCAAACTGTAGTCAGCCATGGGGGAGTTCAATGATGTAACCACTATGCCATCTGCTGGCCTTGGTGGACTCCTTTCTTAATCTGACCTCTTTTACCTTAAAAGAGTACGCCAGGATCAGCCCCATAGCCTAGTGGTTAGGGGAGCCAGATCTCACATGGCTGAAAGTAGTTGGAATTCAGGCCCTGGCAAATTGAAAACTATATGAACAAGGGCACATGTGCTGTGTGCTCAAAATCCTGACAGAATGAAGTAATGGAGTTGAGATTTTGTTAAGACCATTCCCTCTCTCTCCCTTTTTCTCTCACTATGGTGAGTGTGTGTACCCTCTGCCCATTAAAACTAAAAAAAGGCGAAAAGAGAGGAGACCAGTTCTCTCCATGCTTTGCCTCTAGTCCTCAGTGCCCCCAGCTATGAATAAAGAACCTGACCCCAGTATATCCAGCTGATAGGGAATAGCCCATTAGAAAGTCAAACTCCTGGGCCACCAGGTGTTACAGTGGTTAAAGTGATAGACTCCCACACACTTGACCTAGGTTCAAGTCCTGGACCTGGTGGCTTGAAAAATCACACCAGGCACATGTGAGCACATGACTGAAATCCCAGAAAGAGATTGGAGGAGAAGGGATTGTGGCATGGCTACACTCCCAGAAGGTGTTTTCTCACTTTCCCTTTCACTGACACTTCTCTCTCTTCCTCTCATTAGCACACACACTCTATGGCTCTATGGCAAAAACCATAAACAAAAAAAGAAAGAAAAATAAAAGTCAAACTCCATTAAAAGTTTTATCAAGGGAACCAGCAGTTAGCGTAATGGCTATGTCGCTGGACTCCCACGTAGTCGACCGCGGTTCGCATCCTGGCTCCGGTGGCTTAAAACTCACGCCGGGCGCGTGTGCGTGCGTGCCCAAGATCCCGAGAGGAGAATGGAGGAGAAGGGATTGCGGCGTGACCATTCCCCATGGGGGGTGATTTCTCGCTTTCTGTCTCTATGTCTCTCTCTGTCTGTCTGGCGAGCGCACGCACCCTACAGTGAAAATCTCTCAAAAAAAAAAAAAAAAAGTTTTATCAAGCCAAAAGATACAAGACATTGTTATTTTAAGCCTGAGAAATAATGTCGGAAAAATCATCGATTTTGGACATTAACAGTAAGAAGCCCAATTTCTTGACATGGCCAAAGAGACAAGACTATAAAGAAATTTGACTGATACAGATGAATAAAGTGATTTCTACATTTTTTATTGTTTTTTAAAATGTTAATTATGTGTATATTTCTTCCAAAGCAAGAGAAATAGAGAGAGGACGCCCCCAACAGGATCACAATGCCACAATCTACTATCAGACTTCAGCAAACCCCAGTTTATGGGCACACACATGCCCACAATACCCAGGAAGTTTCCCAGACTTGAACTGGATACCTTCTGATGTGGAATTTCCTCTCAGAGCATTGCATTTTACTGCTGCACTGTTATCTGACTCCAGATTCTTATCATTTTTTGGTAGCTAAACAGAAATCTAGATTCATTAAATCTTAGGGTGTATTTATCATTTATAATCCAAAAATACCACTTTCTACAATGTATTCCATTGTAGAGATAGTTCTGTCACTTAAATTCTATTTTTTTAAAGAGAGATTTTTGCTATAGGGCCTGCGCACTTGCTGGAGAGACAGAGAGAGAGACAGAGAGACAGAAAGCGAGAAATCACCCCTGCCTTCCAAGGGGGAATAGCAACACTGCAATCCCTTCTCCTCCATTCTCCCCTCGGGACTTTGGGCATGCAGGCCCACGCACCCGGCATGAGGTTTTTTTTTTTTTTTTCTTTTGAGTTGATCTTTTGTGTGTGTGCGTGTGTGTGTGTGTGCCATTTTTTATTAATTTTAAAATTATTATTTACACATTAAATCACTATATATCATTTAGATTGTGAAGAGACTTTACCCAGCATGATATACACCTCAGTTCAGCCCCATTGAGACTATTATACACATCCTCATCAACAGATAAAAAACCTTATCTGTGTCCCGTAAGTGTCTTACCTTTCCATTTTCCCCCAAATTTCATTTCCTACACTCTTGCTCTCCCACACTCTCTTTCCACTTTGTCTCTAGTGTCCATTACAATTTTTAATGCTTTTATGTTCTCCAGTCTTTCAGTTTCTACCATAGAATGCAGACAGTCGTATACGTTAAGTAGAAACATACAATGTCTCTCTTTCATAAAGCCTGCCTTGCTTCACTCAGCAACAAATCTTCCATAGTCGTCCACATTCTATCAAATTCCAGTGCCTTGTTTTTTATGGCTGAATAGTATTCCATGGGATATATGTGCCTTAATTTTTTCATCCATTCATTTAAGCTGCTGGGTCCAGGACTCAAGCATGGTCAACTATGTTGGAGTCAAGTGACGTAACCGTTACACCATCTGCTGGTCCTCTGTCATTCAAATTCTTACATAGGAAATAAATCATCTGCATGTTTGAAAACCATTTCAATAGTTGTTAGCAGAATTTTGGAGACTCTCTGAAAGCTCATAGAATATAAACTCTTATAAGTGCACAGAAATACTGAAGTGACAGAGACCAAATGACAACATGTAATCAGAAGTAAAGTCATTATGGTTAGAATCATTGGAGAAAGGTGAACATAATAATAATAATAATTAGTTAATCTGTAGATATCTTTGTAGGTTGTTATTTTATTATGAGGCTACTGGGAATAAAATGGAAGGGCAACCAGATGGGTCATTTTTACAAAGCAAAGTGAAAAGATATGGCTCTTAACTTGTTTCTCAAACTTAAATCTACTTACAAACATAAAGTTCTCTCAGAAGAAGAGTCCACAGACTATTAAAGACAGATAATGAAACACCATTCCAATTTGTACTCTGAAACTTCTTTCTCCATTTCCCAAAACACCTCGGCTAACAGGGTAAAGGGAAAAAAAATTAAATCACCAGGAGTGTCAGACCTTACGGGCCTTGGCTCTGAGAACACTAGTTTTCACACAGAATAATTGCGAGGAGGACTAAACTGATTCTGTGACTTCATATAGTAAGGGCTTATATAAGTGTCTAAACATGAAGTGCTGGGACTCTGATCCTCCCCCACAAACAAATCCCTGGAAAAGTTTCAGAGATCAGCGAAACTGTGGAGACTTGTAAAATATAGGGGAGATAATTTCTGTACATCCTCATTACATCTTCATGTGTCCAAATACAAAAGACACTTGTGACATTGAAGAATAACAATGGGTTACGTGACATACACCAATAGCTAAGGTGGACTTCTCACTAGTGCAAAATTGCATTGCCCCTGGCACCTGGTGATAAATGCTTTGTCATTAGTCTGATAAACAGAAAACAGAAGAAGCAGTTAACTTGCACTTGGCAAGTATAATATTTCACTTTTAGCAACATGCTCCAGTGTTCCTCCTGCTACTCGGCAAAGAGATTGAGAAAGAAAGGGGCATTGTGTCAATTGGAGAGATTGATTTTGACTGTCAAGAAAAAATAGGTTTCTTCAACACAGCACTGCCACCGAAAAATTACAGATGGAACTCAGGGGATTCATTGGAACAACTTCTAATACTATAGGTTCTAGTAGTAAAAAGTTAATAGAAGACTAACAGGCAAAGCTCACTCTACTGGTATTAATCAAGATAGTGGATCCCTTTGGAGGAAGAAATGACTAGAAAGAAGCTCAAGGAAGGCTTCTAGCCACTGGTTCTGTTTTTCAATCTCTATGCTCATTCATGGGTAGGACTGGTTTGTGAAATGTTATTGAACTGTTCATTTATGCACATGTGTCTGTGAGTTATATTTTATTAAATATGGTTTATGTAAAAAACAATTCAGTATCCCACTTAGGCAAGTTCATATTCCTAAGTATTTTTTCACTCCATTGGTTAACTATTTCTGATAAGCTGAGATGATAGCTAAAGGGAAAGTTATTGAAAGGGAGTGAAGGGCAAGATTAAAAAGTAAGTGATAACATTTATAAGGAGATGCGGAAGTATATCAGTTGTAGATTTTCCACTTTTGGTATATGTTCTCACAGTTATTGATTTATTCACAATGATTTTGTTTGCTTTCTTATCATTTTTACTCACTGTATATTCATAAATGTGTTGTATTATGAATCATCAGTATTTTTCATAATATTAAAAGTGGGTCATGACATATGGGCATGCCTTACCTCAAAAGTCTGGGTGTAAGATTTGGGTGGAGTTAATAAATGTGATTTTTTTTTTTTTTGGAGAGGTTTTTGCTATAGGGCGTGTGCGCTCTCCAGACAGAGAGGGACAGAGAGACAGAAAGTGAAAAATCACCCCCCCCGGGAGGATGGCCACGCCACAATCCCTTCTCCTCCATTCTCCTCTCGGGATCTTGGGCACGCACGCACATGCGCCCAGCGTGAGTTTTAAGCCACCCCGACCAGGACGCAAACCGCGGTGGACTATGTGGGAGTCCAGCAACATAGCCATTATGCTAACTGCTGGTCCCCAAAAATGTGAATTTGAATGATTTCCTTTCAGGATGTGTTGAATGTGTTTGTGTTATAAGCAGGGTAATAACAGAACATCAAGGGAGAGAAGTTTTGTATAAATAGGGATGAAAAGTACCAGTGGATGATGGGAAGGAAAAAGATGGATTATTTTGTCCATTTGCTATTTTTCATTGACTAGTATTTAATTGTTTCTCTTTGGGAAAAATCTTCAATAATGTTTGGTATTTGTGGGAAAAGTAATCTGTCCTCTAACTAGGGAAGCTGTTGAAGGTGGTCATTTTTCTTCCAATCTCAGCATTAAGGTAAGAAAACGTGATTAGGTCATAGGAAATTTTAAGTTCTATTAAAGATTCTGAATTTGGAGTTGGCAATGAAAGTCTAAAGAAGATGAGAATTCAGACTGGTTAAATGCTAAAGTAGAGACATGTCTGTCATATTGTCAGCAACAGTGGCATTCTGACCACATAATTCCTGATGGTCTTATTTGTTTGCTTGCCTGCTATAGGGCACATGTGCTCACAGAATGAATGAGGAAGAGAGAAAGAATGTGAGAAATCACCCTGCCCCTAAGGGAATGACCATACCACAATCCCTTCTCCTCCATTCTCTTCTTGGGATTTTTGCGCATGCACACACATGTGCCTGGCATATTTTCCAAACCACTGGGTCTGGGACTTGAACTGTGAAGTCAGTCATATGGGATCTAGCTACCTTAACTTCCATGCAGCCACCTTCTTCTGCTGACTCCCTGTTGGGTTTTGTGCTTTTTGCTTTTCATCCTTCCAAAGTTTGCTTTGGTTATTATTTTCAAAGTCTGCTATTAAAAGTGTTAGTTATGGGACCAGCTGATGGTGTAAAAGTTACGTCTCTAGACTCCCACATAGTTGACCACAGTTTGAATCCCAGATCTGACAGCTTAAAACACCGGGCCATGTGCAAATGTCCAAAATCCCAAGAGGAAAATAGAGAAAAAGGGATTGAGGCATGGCCTTTCCTGCTTGGGGGTGATTTCTTCTTTCTGTCTCTCGGTCTCTCCATCTCTCCAGTGAGTGCATGTGCCCTATAGCAAAAACCTCTTCCTGAAATAGAATAAGACTGGAAGTCTAGAATACAATATTTAACTTCACGTTGTCAACATCAATGTTTTCTACAAAGGCCTGAACTGAGAACTAATTGAATGAACATTTTCAAATGATTTGGTCCTGTCTCTTGTTGCTGCCTTCCTTCTTCATTCAGAATTAATTTTACAAATACAGTCTGTGTGTGAAATATTTTAAGACACTCAAGGGAAAAAAAATGCAAGCATGATCAAATCAAGTCAGAATGTACTCATTCCTATGTTATTGCTTCCATCTTCTTGCTATTTGACATAACCATTCTGAATTTAATGCACATGCTGAGATACTTTTTTTAAGATAGATTTTGCTATAGAGTGTATATGCTCACCAGAGAGACAGAGATAGAGAGAAGGAATGAAAGTGAGAAATCACCCCCCTGGGGGCGTGACCACACTTCAGTCCCTTCTATTCCATTCTCCTCTTGGGATTTTGAGCATGCACTCACAGACACCGCATGAGTTTCAAGATGCTGTGTCTGAGTCTTGAACCATGGTCAGCAATGTGGGAGTCCAGTACCTCAACCACTATGCCACCTGCTGACCCCGCTAAAATACTTCTTTATCTTTTAAGGATACTGTCTAACTACTATGTGCCAAACGCTATGCTTAGTCCTGAAAGTGTAAGGGCAAATGTCATATTGTGTCTGCCTTAAGACATTTGTGGGACATAGAAACAGTTCAGTACCTTTTGATGATAACATAGTATTCTGAACTGGACTGGTCTGTGGTTTATTTCATGTTGGGTAAATTGTCTTTATAAGCTAAATGATGCATAGTGATTGTATAAAAAATTAATTTTTTTTAAAAAATTAAGCAATGGTAAGGAAGAGAGACCTATAAACATGTATTTCTTTGTAACATTCTGAAGTCACAAATCTGCAAAGTGTGCAATGAGAATACAGAGGAATACTACTTAGAAGAATAATGGGAATAGATGGAATGCAGAGAAAATTTTGTAGAAAACTTATCACCAGAGGTAATTATTAAAGGATGAAGCCATTTTTCACACAAAAGAGATAAGACGGTGGAGGAGTATGCTCCAAGTAGTTTAAGTTCCAATGAATATAACAAGGTGACAATGTATTAAGCCACTACAATTAGTCTGAATTATAATGTAAAATGTAAGACATGACTGGTAAGCAAAGATTCTGGAGAAGCAGAAGTCAGTTGGAAGATTTTATAAATCATGGTAAAAACTTGGACAGAATCAAGAAGATGGTGATTTTACATACATTCCACACCTTCATTATGATAATAGAAAGATGTGTTAATAGGTTGGCTACTGTGGTAAGGCAGAAGGAAAGGTCTAGGTTCAATCATGGTTTTTTTCCTTAATCACTTAGGGAATATAGAAAGACAAGAACTAATATGCTTTATGCTGGGAATGTTCATAAAGCACTTGTGTATAAATATCTAAAGTTCAGGAGACAAAACTTTGTTTGAAATTGCTAGAAATGAGGTCAAGAGGGTTGAGGGGAAGGAAATGATACAAGTTTACAAAGAAATGTAACCTGTTTGATCCCAGGAAAGAATCTAATTTTACTTTTAAATCACACATCTTGTTTTCATTTGCTCCAACTTTGATTATTCTCATATTTCTTTCTAAAGCTTTCACTAAAGTATTAACATGAGCTAAAAAATAATTATATTCTATAGACTCAAGTTTGGGCAAAGTGAAACTTCGAGCACATAAACAAGGTTTTTTCAGCCCTTTGTGAATCATCAGCTGCGATGGTTTAAATACTTTGTCCCCTGCAAATCTCATTTAGCAGAAACTTAATCACCATTGCAACCATGTTGGGAGGGGAGGCCTAGAGGGAAGTGCTTAGTGGGAGCCCCCCAAAATGAATTAATGTGCAAAAAGAAAGGTCTTCAAGAGTGAGTTCATTCCCTCTGTTTTTTAGCCACATGACATGGCCTTCCTCTTCTGGAGTAGCAATGTTAAAAGTTTTAATTTGGAACTGGAGACTAGGCCCATACCAGACATCAGACCTCCTGGTGCTTTGCTCTTGGACTTCCCAACCTCCTTAACTGTGAAAAATAACTTTCTATTGTTTTTTTAATAAATTATCTAGTCTCAGGTATTCCAATATAGCGGGATAAAATCAAATAATACTTTGGCAAGTTTTATGAATCAATACTTGACAACTAATTTCTTTTCATAAAGTCATACTAAATATTTATTAGCACAGTACTGGCTTAGCCATAAGGGTAAATACTCCTCAAAAAAAATTGAAAGGCAGCCAAGAAAAGAGTAAAAAAAAAAACACAATAAAAGAAACACAAAAATGACAAGATAAAAACAAAAATTGCTGGAAGCAACTAAAGGAAAACCACAGCCAGCACAGTGAGAAGAAAAGAATTAACAGTATCATAAGAATGAGTAGATATGCTTTTCAGGTTGGGTAGTGTTACACAGTCACTGTCCAAATAGATACATTTTTTGATGATTGTATGTCTCTATTAGCTCCTGTCAAAGAACAATAACATTTGATACAGAAGAATAAATGTTGAAAGGTAAGTGATTATTTTGAGAAGTTTGACATGTTACACACTTGCGAGATATTATTAGCAACTCAAGATCTGAACATCAGCAAGTATATTCAGAGTTCAAAGTCATTACTAAATTTTGCCTTTGGCACCATCTCTCCACACCAGAATTCTCTTAACTTCATCGATCTATAGGGATTTACATGACGTTGTCAGCACAGGAATTGTGATACGATCAATTCTTTTGTTTCTTTGCGTGTAGTAAGCATCTCTGCATAGTGGTTGGCTGTCTGCTTTGCTATTAACAAAAGGAAAAAAAAATATCCTTTCTGATATTTTTGCTTGGGAAACCTAGAAATCCAGCTGTAATTCTTTTTAAACAGCCCAAGAGCATGATATTGGTGACTTGAGAGTCAAACTGAATTATGTTGTATCATGTAAACCGGAAAGTGTTTTTGTGCTCAGTTTTTCAAGTTTCATTCCTGGAGAAGTGTCGTGATGCCACACGGTGAGATGACAGACACATGTGAACTACAACCCACGTTTCTAGATTCTGGTGCTTTGCCTGTCCAATATAGCATGCTACTCCATCTGTCCTTGAGAAAAAATGTTGAAGCTAAATTTTGATTATTTATGGTCACTATTGTCTGCCCCTCTTCACTTTCCTTATCTAAGGCAATGTGGCCTTGAAGGCTAAATTCATGTCTCTCCTACATGCAGTTACTCCAATGACCCAGCTCCCAACAATTCTTCCTACTCCTGTAGAATGAACAACGCCTTAGCATTTGCTTATATTCTAGCATGTAGTATATATACGAGCTCACCTCCCCAAGAAGCACTTAGATCTCATGATAATAAAGACACGTCCCCATCCATCTTGTGTAACATGTGGCAGAGAGGAGACCTAGAATAATTTCCATATGAATGCTTTCTAGTAGACATAAGCAATAGGTGCCAAGAAAACCCATGCGTAGAACTAACATTTTCCATACACATTTGGACAAATAAATGATGGAATTCACAAACATATGTGGCCCACGAAGTAGATGCATGATGGGATGATGTATTTATAGGACAGTTTATTTGAGAGTTAATTTATGTGTACTATATTTGAAGCCACTAGTTTCTTAGAAGGCTTTTCCCTCTCCCCCAATGGATATCTAATTAGTATGCTTTAAATTTAGAAGGCATGCATTAATTGCTGAGAACATTTCTTTGGAGGATTGATGCTTAAGAAAAGCTCCCTTATATAATAAGATTTTCAGATGAATTGTTAAGATGCTCATCCAGCCCTATTGCTCATTGTCCTGACAGAGGAATGTGGTGCATTATTTGTTATTAATTTCTTTTTAGTGAAGGGTTTTTGAAATAATTATATAGGAGAACAAAATCTTAAACATAGCCAATCCTATGGTATATTTTTTTTTCCTGTTGTGAATCCCCTGCTTCACCTAGTCTGAAAAAAAAAAAAAAAAAAACCCAGATAATGCACCCTTTTGGTTTTTTTTTTTTTTTTTTTTTTTTTTTTTTCGTCGTTTT
>NW_006159585.1:3548418-3601684 GCF_000334495.1 Tupaia belangeri chinensis | reverse complement strand
GCTTTTGTTTTTTTTTTTCCTTTTTTTTTTTTTTTTGAGAGTTTTTTGCTATAGGACACGTGAGCTCACCAGAAAGAGATAGAGAGATAGAAAGTGAGAAATCACCCCCCAGAGGGGATAGCCACGCCGCAATCACTTCTCCTCCATTCTCCTCTTGGGATCTTAGGCACGCACACACATGTGCCTGGCATGAGTTTAAGCCACCGGGTCCAGGACTCGAACCGAAGTCGACTACATGGGAGTCCAGGGACATAGCCATTACACTAACTGCTGGTTCCATGTACATGCTGGTTTTGAGAACAGAGTGGCCAGTCTCTGAAACCTGAAATCTGTGTCATTTTCTTAAACTCTGGTACAGCAGAGACTATTCCCATGTTCTTTGCCACAAATGTTATCTAGCAGTATCTGGATTTGTGTATTAGAAATATATTGTAATGGTCCTTTAATGTACTTTTGTTAACTTATTAATTCTCTCATTATTTGCCCATTTATTTATCATTCATCAGATAATTCACTGCCTCTTGGGGCATTTTATGTACTGAGGCTACTGTGGTAAATACAACATTCCTTTCATGGAACATATCTAGAGAGACAGACATTAAATAGATAATTACAGAGATAAACATATGTAGTGGGACAGTTAAATTCCCTCATCTACAAGGTAAATGTGCAAAGACAATGTAATTTTCCTGATTTGGTCTGTAACAATTGTGATTTTTCAGCTGTATCTTCCCTCTACTGTATTATGAAAAAAAAAAAAAAAAAAAAGGATGTTCAATATAATTTGAAGCTTATTGTGATCCACTAACTTAAATAGGATCCTCTCTTGGATGAATTTTTTCTCTCTCAGATGACCTTTACCTGATACTCTCCCTGAGATAAAAATCCATGGGAATAAGAAAAAAGGAGGTGTGGTTTCGCCTGCTGCCTGTCCATTGGGATGAGGTGAAGAGAGTCCTTAGGCACTGGTTGCTTCTTGGTGCCCAGGCCTCTGTCAGGCTCTTCATACCCTGATGGGTTCTGATAAAGCAGTCTGTGACTTGTGAGTCCATGGTGCCCATGTCAACACTCAGAAAATGCATTCACCATGTTCTCCCCTCTTAACTCAGCCTTTCTTCCTTCAGTTCTCCCCTGCTGGGGTGGAACTTTACTCTAGCCTATCAGGCTGTGCTAGAGGCCAGTTGTTTTCATGTCTACCTCTGTGCCACAGCGGAGACTTAAAACAGCTATGAAAGTAAACGTCATGGCCTTCTCTTTGCTTGATGGTGACAAGCTGTCAAGTGTACTTAGATGTGGTTTCTCCCCAGGTCTATATGTGACGGATGCACAAACAGGTAGCAGGGAAAGTCACTCACGACATTCTTGACTCTGCTCTCCTTTTCCCAAACTCCAGAGCTGGAAAGGAGCAAAAGTTTTCTTCATAAGATGTTCTCCAGATGTATTGAGCTGGACCAGAGAAGAGAGGACTTCTCTGCATTGCGAGCTGAGCCCCCAGGCCTAGCCCTTTATATGACAGTTCACTCTCAAATGACACTCTTTGTTTACTGTTTTTTAATGAGAGAAGCTGAATAGTACCTTAATGTTTTGTTTTTTATTTTGTCTCTTACAAAATTGTACATCTACTAATCTACTATGCCTTAGATGGGTTCAGGAAGAGATCTAGTACTCAGATAACCAAAAAAGGAAATAAAAATATTAGAATTAAAAGTGATAGTAGGATTTGTATGTGTGTGTGTGTATGTGTGTATGTGTGTATGTGTGTGTATGTGTGTGTTTAAATATGAATTGAAATAAGATACTTGAGGATTCCAGACCTAAGGTACTGGGTTGAGAAGATCCCAGTAGGAGGGACCAGCAGTTAGCATAATAGCTATGTTGCTGAACTCCCATGTAGCCGACTGCAGATCGAGTCCCAGACCTGAGGGCTTAAACTCACACCGGGTGCGTGTGCATGCATGCCCAAGATCCTGAGAGGAAAATGGAGGAGAAGGGATTGCAGCATAGCCATTCCCCCGGGGAGAGGGGGGGATTTCTCTCTTTCTGTCTCTCTGTCTCTCTCTTTCTTTCTGGTGAACGCACGCGCTCTACAGCAAAAAAAAAAAAAAAAAGATCTCAGTAGGAGTCATGTGCAAGTTGAAAGATAAGAATAAGTTAACCAAGGCTCAGTGGTTAAGGGAACTGGATCCTCCCTGGCTAACTGTGGTTCAAGTCTCATCCCTGGGGACTTGGGGAACTGCCAGACATATGAGCACACATGCCATGACCACACACCATGGTGTGTGTGTGATTTCTCTCTCTCTTCTGTAAATACACCTGGCTTCTAACAAAGCAAAATAAAATAAAGTAAGCCAAAAAAGAATACGTTAATCAGAAACTGCAATCTAAGATGTTTTGTTCACCCTTTTTGAATTAACTGAAAACAGACTACATTACTGGAAATTTAATTAAAAGCAAAATTTGCCACACAGGGTATCTCAGCATATATTCTATCATACGTACAGTAGCAAATCACCGCAACCGATCAGTCACCTCCGATTCCACAATGAATTCTTTGTAAGTGTGCCTATCTATTTTTTCTACTAGTACTCTGTCTACTAATTCCTCTAGTGTCTCACAGCCCAATCTTCCAATTCTCTAATGGTGGATAACGTGTTTGTGCCTAAAAGCAGTCACAGGCTTCTGATTTGATTTGGAAGAGTAACCAGAATCCCAAATCCTGTTACTTTTTTCCCCTGATCTCACCCTACTCCAGGCACACTCAGCTCCCTTCTATTTCTTGGTCTGACCACTTCCCTTTCAGAAACTTCGTGTGCTCTTCCTGCTGCCTGGAATAGACATCTGGTTCCTCACTACATGATTCATAGCCTCATGTCTTTCAGGTGTCTGCTCAAATGTCACCTCGGCAGTGACAGTTTTCTCACTCCCATACTTAAAATAGTCTTTCTGTCTCCTCAATCACTCTTTATCCCTTCTATGTTTTATTTGTCATCACAGCACTATTACCATCTGACATGTCATTTATTTTACTCGTTCATCTAATTATTTTCTCTTTCCCCTTCCCCCTAGCAAATGCTGCACTGGGCAGGAAAATACTGTGTGCTATGTTCACTGTTGGATTTCCAGTTCCTGGAACAGTGCTTGCCAACACAGAGGTGTTGAGCAAATAAACCAAATAAGTGGTGGAGAGTAGAACTTATGTTAAGGTTCTTCTCAAATGCAAATGCATACATGCATATGAAGTAAATACACACACACACCCCTAAATACAAAACTCTACATTTTTTATTCCCCTACCTTGCTGCTTTAGGGAATGCGGGACTTGATAACAGATTAAAATTCCTTCCCACTTGAAAGAAAGAAACGCTTTTCAAAAGCAAACAGTTCTGAGTCCATGTTCATGAGAAAGTTAGTAATGTTTTTCTGCTTGCTTAAATGAAACATGAATACTTAAAAAGTAAAAGACAGAACCAGCCCTATGGTCTAGTATTTAAGGGAGCTGGATCTCACAGGGCTAACTGCTTAGTCAAATACCAGACCCATGGCTTAAAAAAAGATGACAGGGGGAACCAGCAGTTAGCGTAATGGCTATGTTGCTGGACTCCCACGTAGTCGACCGTGGTGCGCATCCTGGATCCGGTGACTTAAAACTCACGCCGGGCGCGTGTGCGTGCGTGCCCAAGATCCCGAGAGGAGAATGGAGGAGAAGGGATTGCAGCGTGACCATCCCCCCTGGGGGGTGATTTCTCGCTTTCTGTCTCTCTGTCTCTCCCTGTCTGTCTGGCGAGCGCATGCGCCCTATAGCGAAAAAACCTCTCCAAAAAAAAAAAAAAAAAGATGACAGAGGGGCTGACAGATGGCATGATGATTGGGGTGCTAGACTTCCACTCAGCCAACTGAGGTTTGAGTCCCAGAGCTGGCAGCTTGCTTTATCACTTTCCCTTTCTCTCTCTCTGGTAAAATTTTAAAAATAATAAAATAAACAACTAAAAAAAGGCTATGAGAGTTTAGACCTTGGGTCCTTCTTTTGACCAAAGATATTCCATGGAATGCTTATGTAGGCCAACTATCAGCATGAAGTCTTCCAGGAAAAGTCATTCCTATAGCTGATCATCTGGTATCAGTGGTGATTATTCCAATGTCAGAAAGGTTGGATTTTTAAAAATTAATTATTTAATTTTATTTATTATTATTAAGTTTTTGAATTTTTCTATAGGGCATGTGCATCACCAGACACACCCCCCCCACACACACACACACAGAGAGAGAGAGAGAGAGTGAGCGAGCCACCAGGTCGGAGACTCAAACTATGGTCGGCCTTGTGGGAGTCCAACAACTTAACCACCATGCCACCTGCTGGCCTCAAGGTTGGAATTTGTTGGGGAAGGCAGGGGGGATGGGGAGGTAGGGAAAAGATTTGGCCTGAGTTAGTAGCCAGTTGTCAAAAAGAGCAAGAGAAGAAGTCAGGCCTAAGGCTCAATCTGTAAAACATCCTGGAAATCAAGGTAGCTCTGATTCTACCATGATTCTGGTTTTTGCTTGTGTCTTTTTCCTCTTTCTGCATCTGACATGGCATTTACAGGTGACATACGATGATAATACAGTAACAGGCATTACAAAGATAGCTAAAATTGTATATCCCAGAAAGATATTGATAGAATCAGAAGGCAGAACACAATCTAATAAGCCAAAAAAAAAAAAAAAAGAAAAAATCCTCTACATGCATCACTATATTTTAAAATCGGGCTTATAATATGTTTACTTTCCTTATCAACAGTCATGTGAAATGTATGATAAATCTTATTTGAGGACTGTAGTAATGTCATCAAGTTAGAGTCTAATAAATTTAATTTTTTCTCTGGCCAACTTGTCTCCATAGATACAAAATTTTGAGAAGGGTAAGAGTCAATTTCACGGAACATCTGGTCTTTAGTATATAAATTGTCATCGGATTTGTTTATAAGGGATACATTTACCTTTCCAACAATCTTTGTGTTGCATCATCTACTGGTATTTGGGAGAGAAAGGAAGTTTTATTAAAGGAGAACCACACAATTTTATAATGTCATTTTATTATCCTTCTTAACAGAAATGGTCCTTTCCTGTATAGTGTATGTTATATTCCAGTGGGGTGGATACTAGGGGCAAAACTGGGGAGAAGTCAGGGTTCCAAATAGTTTGAAAATACGGTCATTATCCTTTCTGTTTACTGACTCAGAGAGGGACATAGCACACCATGTGTTTTTATTGGTTAGAAGCCCATCAGCTTCCTGTGGGGGAATATGTATTTTTTATAATAATTCCAATACTTGCTAGTTGACTGCAGAATATTTTTGACATTTATTTAATTCTGGCATTTGGGCTTTAAGGATGCAATGTGTGAGATCATATTTAGCATCTAAAATCTTCTGTATATTTGGGAGTCCTACATCTTGCCTGGGTTTTTTGATTGTACCTCATTGTTGAATATTGTAGACCTTTGTTTCATAGCTATCTTAGATACCCTTTGTGTTAGCATGGATATAAGGCCTTGATGAGTTAAGAGTACATGCTTTTTACCATCACTGGGTTTGGGAATATATATTTATAGTCTGCCTAGTATTTTCTATCCATTTTATGAGTGTTGTATTGTCTTTTTTAAAATTAATTAATTAATTAATTAATTAATTTTTTGGAGAGGTTTTTGCTATAGGGCGCGTGCGTTTGCCAGACAGACAGAGAGAGACAGAGAGACAGAAAGCGAGAAATCACCCCCCGGGGGGATGGCCACGCCACAATCCCTTCTCCTACAGTCTTCTCTCAGGATCTTGGGCACGCACGCACACGCACCCGACATGAGTTTTAAGCCACTGGGTCCAGGACACAAACTGCGGTCGACTACATGGGAGTCCAGCAACATAGCCATTATGCTAACTGCTGGTCCCAGTGCTGTATTGTCTTTTAAGGCAGTTTCACATTCCTTTATTTTTTGTGAAATAGCATTCCTTCTATGTGGCCTTTTTAGTATATCTCTCTTTATTACCTGCAAATTCAGATTGTCCTAGTATACCTGTCTCAATTCTAACTCCTCCATAGATATCATGATTAATCTTTTGGATAGCCAGTTTTGGTGCATCCTCCAGGAATGTTGCTGCCATGCATGTCGATAGTTTTAGTGGAATTTAGATAAATGGAACTAACCCAGAACCACTAGGTGTCCTAAACCACAGAAAGCGGGTAGAAGCTTCACTCAAGTCTTCTTCTGTTTGGGTATTTTATAAAGCCTCCCAGAAGTGTCTTAGTCTTAGGGTAGAATTCATTCTGTCTGGGACTTCTGTTCATCAGCTGATTTCCATAAATAATTCTTTTAGAGCATTGTCAGTGTGGTTATTGCTGAATAAGAGCATCTAGCCACAAGCATATAGTTGATGGTTCTTTGGACAGGTTACACTGTGGCAGTTTATACATGAGACCAATAGTTTCTTCCCATCACCTCTAGATAACTGTCTTAAGTTCATCATCACTAAAATTGATTGGTATGCAATAGTCCCTTTAATTAGATCTCGTTAATAATTGGCCTGAGACATGTCTAGGAAAATGTTCTTTTAAGGTATTATATTTGGTATAAGCTTGTAATAGAGATACCCTGAAGAGGTGTCACCTCTATCAATATTTAGAATGGTGCTCTTCCATTCAATAACTTTTATTGTACCCTGATCTTTGTCAAATCAAATAATGTGGGCTTAACTTGGAGGAAGATTAGTGAAGTTTGCAATAAACCAGGAAAAATTTTCTGACTTGACAGGAGAAGGAGTAGGATGTAGATAGGTTGTGGGTATAAGAATGACCTTATTGCTGGTTAATAAAAACAAAAAATTTATAATATGAGGAAGAGAATTCATAATCATACCCATTTAGAAAAGCATACCAAAGAGTGAACAGAGATCTCAAGCAATTTGTGGAGGACTAGATTAAAATATCTAGAGTTTCCTGTGACATATTCTATAGCAAGTAAGATAAAAGAATTATTTTAGAGACCATGAGAATTGGACTGGCCCAATTTTTTTGGAAAATCATGTATATATTATAATTTTGTCCTTGAGGAATGTCTTTTGATGCTCTCTGACGTCAAAGGCAATTGTCAGAGAAAGGCCTAGAGATTCTGATGTGTTCAGGAACTTGACCAGAGGCCTGCTCTAGGTGAGAGATGTGGATCCAAGAGGTAACTCCCTTTAATTTTGTATAACAGAGTTAGTCAAGAGCCCCTGATAAGGTTCTTTCCAATAAGGTTGTAGGGAGTCTTTCAGCTGGTGTCTCTTTCCAATATACAGTCACCGTATTGTATTCCATGATCCTTGGTATCTTTGTCTCAAAGCTCACTGTAGAAAGATTCCATTACCAACTTTGTAATTTTTGTTAAGATTTTAATTAGTCCTTGGCACTCATGTGACATTTCTTGGAACAAAACTGATTCATATAAACCTTAGTCTAGTCTCATGGGTCTTCCTGCTATTACTTCTTTTATTAAAGAATTTTATTTAACTTTGCTCATTTATTCATTTTAACTTGACCAGAGAGAGAGAGAGAGAAAGTGAAAGTGAGAAAAGAAGCCACGCCAGGTCCAAGACTTGAACAGCAGTAGGCCACATGAGAGTCCAGCACCCTTTTTTGTGAAATAGCATTCCTTCTATGTGGCCTTTTTAGTATATCTCTCTTTATTACCTGCAAATTCAGATTGTCCTAGTATACCTGTCTCAATTCTAACTCCTCCATAGATATCATGATTAATCTTTTGGATAGCCAGTTTTGGTGCATCCTCCAGGAATGTTGCTGCCATGCATGTCGATAGTTTTAGTGGAATTTAGATAAATGGAACTAACCCAGAACCACTAGGTGTCCTAAACCACAGAAAGCGGGTAGAAGCTTCACTCAAGTCTTCTTCTGTTTGGGTATTTTATAAAGCCTCCCAGAAGTGTCTTAGTCTTAGGGTAGAATTCATTCTGTCTGGGACTTCTGTTCATCAGCTGATTTCCATAAATAATTCTTTTAGAGCATTGTCAGTGTGGTTATTGCTGAATAAGAGCATCTAGCCACAAGCATATAGTTGATGGTTCTTTGGACAGGTTACACTGTGGCAGTTTATACATGAGACCAATAGTTTCTTCCCATCACCTCTAGATAACTGTCTTAAGTTCATCATCACTAAAATTGATTGGTATGCAATAGTCCCTTTAATTAGATCTCGTTAATAATTGGCCTGAGACATGTCTAGGAAAATGTTCTTTTAAGGTATTATATTTGGTATAAGCTTGTAATAGAGATACCCTGAAGAGGTGTCACCTCTATCAATATTTAGAATGGTGCTCTTCCATTCAATAACTTTTATTGTACCCTGATCTTTGTCAAATCAAATAATGTGGGCTTAACTTGGAGGAAGATTAGTGAAGTTTGCAATAAACCAGGAAAAATTTTCTGACTTGACAGGAGAAGGAGTAGGATGTAGATAGGTTGTGGGTATAAGAATGACCTTATTGCTGGTTAATAAAAACAAAAAATTTATAATATGAGGAAGAGAATTCATAATCATACCCATTTAGAAAAGCATACCAAAGAGTGAACAGAGATCTCAAGCAATTTGTGGAGGACTAGATTAAAATATCTAGAGTTTCCTGTGACATATTCTATAGCAAGTAAGATAAAAGAATTATTTTAGAGACCATGAGAATTGGACTGGCCCAATTTTTTTGGAAAATCATGTATATATTATAATTTTGTCCTTGAGGAATGTCTTTTGATGCTCTCTGACGTCAAAGGCAATTGTCAGAGAAAGGCCTAGAGATTCTGATGTGTTCAGGAACTTGACCAGAGGCCTGCTCTAGGTGAGAGATGTGGATCCAAGAGGTAACTCCCTTTAATTTTGTATAACAGAGTTAGTCAAGAGCCCCTGATAAGGTTCTTTCCAATAAGGTTGTAGGGAGTCTTTCAGCTGGTGTCTCTTTCCAATATACAGTCACCGTATTGTATTCCATGATCCTTGGTATCTTTGTCTCAAAGCTCACTGTAGAAAGATTCCATTACCAACTTTGTAATTTTTGTTAAGATTTTAATTAGTCCTTGGCACTCATGTGACATTTCTTGGAACAAAACTGATTCATATAAACCTTAGTCTAGTCTCATGGGTCTTCCTGCTATTACTTCTTTTATTAAAGAATTTTATTTAACTTTGCTCATTTATTCATTTTAACTTGACCAGAGAGAGAGAGAGAGAAAGTGAAAGTGAGAAAAGAAGCCACGCCAGGTCCAAGACTTGAACAGCAGTAGGCCACATGAGAGTCCAGCACCCTTAACCACCACACTACCTGCCAGCACCGCCACTATTATTTATTTGTTTTTAAAGAATTATTTTTTAATTCAACTTTATTTATTATTGTTGTTGTTTTCCAGTTTGATCAGAAAGAGAGAGAGAGAAGGAAAGTGAGAAAGGAAGCCACCAGGTTCAGGACTTGAACCACAATTGGCCATGTGGGAGTCCAGCACCTTTAACCACCATGCCACCTGCCAGCCCCACCCCTGCTATTATTTCTTAAGTGATTAACAATGTTTTTCAAAAGGAGTGGATATAAGATTAAGAAAGACCGATGGGAGAGCTTTCAGCCAAAGGAAGTTAAGAGAATCTGTTAATTTAGCTAATTGAGGTTTTATTGTGTCATTTATTTATTCTACTGGTTAAGATGATTGGAAATGGTAAGCACAATGGAAATGTTGAAATATTGGCTGAATTTTGCAAATGGATCAAGTAATTTGGCCTGTAAAAGGAATCCCAGGATCGCTCTACAGTACAGAGGGGATTCCCCCAAATTGAAATTATTGTTTTCTAACAATATTTTCCTACCTCTAAAGTAGTAGATCTTCAAACAAGGCAACTTCTAACCAGTGGGAAAATATGCAAAGTACGATTTACACGTTGTTATAATTTTGGCATGATAGCATCTTGATGAAATCCAATTTCTATTCATTAAGTAGTTCAGGTAGTAAAGGGAAATCGCCAAGACAATGATACGACAGCTTGTTAGGGTTACGTTTGCGATGTATGGTATATTGAGAGTATACCTTTTGCGATATTGTGGGAGAAGATTTCCAAACATGATACCATTTTTGTTCAGCTGTGCAGTGAAATCATTCCATAAGCAAATTAAAGAAGCAGTGGTAATTGTGCAGCTATGGGAACTGTGAGTTTAACATTAGGACCCAACCATAATTCTTTCCTTTTGGCTGCCAGATCTGCTGTTCATAAGCAATTAGTTAATGCCTGTTGACATTTTAAATAATAGTATAATAGTATTGGTAGGATGGAGGGTATATTCTCAAAGAGAACAAACCATTTTTCCTAGAACATCATCCTTTGACATAACACCAGTCAGATTATTTCTTTTTGCCTCTTTAGTGTTAGATTTTGAGTGCCTAGAAACTTTTATGATTGCAGGTTGTTTTGGAATTTTAATTTCTTCTCGTAGTTCGGAGACTTGCCATTTTATATGTGCTGTCCAGATGAGGTAAGAGATTCTTTGTTTCCACAGCATGCTAAAATCATAGACATCATCAAAAACATATAGACTCTCAGTGTATATATTTGTGATCTTTCCTTTGGCCAAATGGCCACCTCTAGTTAATACTATTATTTCAGCCATTTGGGCTGATTTCATTCCTTGGAGGTGTATGCTATCAATTATATGTATCATGAAAATGATGCCATATCCTGCCTGGTAATATCCCTGATAATTCCTTAAATAAGAGACATTCGTGAATCAAATTAATTCAGCATTTTTTTAAACAATTCTTTAACTTTATTTATATATTTATTTATTTTAATTTGACCAGAGAGGGACAGAGGAAGAGGGAGGAAGAGTGAGAAAGTAAGCCACCAGGTCTGTGGCTCAAAACATGGTTGGCTGTATGGGAGTCTAATGCCCTTAACTACCATACCACCTGGTGGCTAAAAATTTAGCATTTTCAATGGAAATTTTCTGTAGCTATTCTCTAGGGGAAAGGAAAATACCAGTTAACAGGCTCCAGGAGTGCTCTTCCTCTTGTCATTTTAACTGAAAAAGGCAATAGGATAGTGGACTTAAGAGTTTTTAAAGCATTTTAGAGTAATGTTAAGAGCAGAAAGCAGAAACACTTCATAAGCAAGATGACTGTTAGTCATAATGTTGAGTGTGGTGACCATTTAGAGGAGATTCTGCAGACTGAGGGGTAGGCATAGTCAGTGAGGATCTTAAAAAAATTCCTCAACGTTCTTGCATAAAGTGGCTACAGCTGATATAGCCTTATACTGATACAGCCTATACTATGAGGAAGATGCTTAAGATTCTCTTGCCACAGGATCTGTTGACTGAAATAAATTGGTTGGTGATTGTCACCACATTTCTGACTCAGTACTCCTAGAGTATTTCCATTTATCTCACACACAAAAACAAACAAACAAAAAGTTTATAATTTGAATAGTCTAATGCAAACACCTGAGTAAGGGCTTGTTTTAAATATTCTATTTGTTGCTTTTCTTCTTCTTCCCTGAAGATTTTGTCTGGCTGGGTTTGTTTTACTTTCTTGTATAAAGGTTAAATGTTAATGAGTAATCTGAACTTCAATTCCTACAATAGCTTATTAGCCCAGAAATCTTCCTAATTGTCTTTTCAGTTTTGGTGTGGGAAAAGTCATAATGGTAGAGATTCTTTCAAGATTTATTAATAGGCCTTTTGACCTATTTTTTTCTTTTTAATTTGCTAGAGGGCATGTGCATTAACCAGAGTGGGTCAGAGATGTATAAAGAGAGGTAAAGTGAGAAGGCACCCCCCATGGGGCATAGTCACACTACCCTCCCTTCTTCATTTCTCCTCCTTTTGGGATATTGGGCACTCAAATACACAGGCCCAGCACCCCAGCATGTTTTTTGAGCCTCCTGATCTAGGATTTGAATCTTGCAGTCAGTCATGTGATATCCAGCCATCATTAACAGGTCACACCCTGGCCCCAATGCTTTTGAAAAATAATATATGCCCTAAATATTTTTTTCTTTTCTTTTTTTTTTTTTTTTTTAGGTTTTTGCTATAGGGCACGTGCACTCGCCAGCCAGACAGAGAGAGACCGAAAGACAGAAAGCGAGAAATCACCCGCCAGGGGGGATGGCCACGCTGCAATCCCTTCTCCTCCATTCTCTTCTCGGGATCTTGGGCATGCACGCACACACACCTGGCGTGAGTCTCAAGCCACCGGGTCTGGGACGCGAACCCCGGTCGACTACATGGGAGTCCAGCGACATAGGCACTATACTAACTGCTGCTCCCATGCCCTATAAATTTAAATTGGGACCAGCAGTTAGTGTAATGGCTATGTCGCTGGACTCCCATGTAGTTGACCACGGTCCAAGTCCTGGACCCGGTGGCTTAAAATCACCCTGGGAGCGTGTGCATGCGTGCCCAGGATCCAGAGAGGAGAATGGAGGAAAAGGGATTGCGGCATGGCCATTCCCTCTTGGGAGGCGATTTCTCGCTTTCTGTCTCTCTGTCTCTCTGTGTCTTTCTCTTTCTGGAGAGCACACACACCCTATAGCAAAAAACTCTCAAATATATATATATTTGAATTGAGAGAGACTGAACTGTAGCTTATCCTATTCTTGGACTCTGTGCCTTCTAGTGGCAAGCTGTTACCAACCAATGAATGGTGTCTTCTCTGCATTCTGTCAGTGAGGAGGAAGCAATAACAAGGAAATTTAATATCACTTAATATGAGTTTTATATCTGGGAAAAATAAGTTGGACTCTCACTATAACCCTGGGATAGCACTGTCAATGTGTGCTAGCATTCCCCTCAAACAAATGAGGAAAGATATGAACTATTCTGTTCCACAGATATACCAAAAAAGGCACTGCTAAATCAGTGACAGAAAAGTGACTGGCAATAATTGAAATATTAGATAATAAAGTGTGAGGATTAATAACCATGAGAGTTCTATGGATTATTATTTTATGTGTGGCCCTTTGGTCTTGGACGAAGCTCAAACCTTTCTCATTTGACTTCTTAACTGAGAGGGTTGGTGTGTCACAAGGACTAGTGCAATGTATTATAGATCCTTTAAATAACCTTGAATAATTTGCTTAATTCCTTCTAAGGTGTAAGAGGATATTGTATAATGCTTGGTAAAGGCTTAGAATTATCTATAGACACTTCTCCATGTATTGATGATCTTATTCTTCCAGTATCTGTGAAAGAATTTGCCCACAGAATCCAGTATTCTGGACAAAACGGACCCTTATATCCCCCATTCAAAGTCTTAGATAACTCTGATAAACATGATACCACATTCAGGCTTCTATAAATCTTCTGTATCCTCTAAATTAAGAATCCTCTCCCCTTCTTGTGTGAATAAGATATAAGTATTATGTGCCTCAAAGAAACCTCATCCTAGAATCTATATAGGGGCGTTATCTATTATAAGGAAAGCAAGATGATCTACAAGTTCTTATAATTGGAATTGAAGAATGTTGGATTTCAAGGTTATAGCTGAGGAATTTGAACTCCCTACCATTTGAACCCTTTCTTTGCTCTGAGGGAGACAGTTTCTAATCAAGATAGGGTTAAGGCCTGGCAATGTTTGTATCAGTGTTACAAGTGTGCTAGTATTTCCCCATTTATAGATATTTCTGTCTCTTCTGAAGTATTAGAAGCAAAGTAAAAAACCCTCTCTAGTCCCTCAGAGTACTCCTATTCTGACTTCTGTTTTTACTCTCCGTCTTTGTCTGAGACTTTTTGCTACTTTTGTTCAAAGACCTATTTGAGTTTCTTACAGTCTCTTTTAATATGTCCTACATTCTTAAAATAATTACAGATTATTTCTTTAATTATTTCATTCCTGATCTTTTAGAATCTCTGGAAAGTTGAACTTCTAACTTGATTAGTAAGATGTTTAAGTTGTAAATAAACAATCTTAGAAGGTATTTTCTTTTCTTTTTTGGGGGAGAGATTTTTCACTATAGGGCACGTGTACTCGCCAGACAGACAGAGACATAGAGAGAGAAAGTGAAAAATCATTCCCAAGGTGGGATGGTCACGCCACAATCCCTTCTCCTCCATTCTCCTCTCGGGATCTTGGGCACGCACACACGTGCCTGGCGTGAGTTTTAAGCCACCGGGTCCGGGACACGAACCACGGTCAACTGTGTGGGAGTCCAGCGACATAGCCATTATGCTGACTGCTGGTTCCCAAAGATATTTTCTTTTCTTTCTTGAGGGTTATCCGTGACAATTGTTTGATGAGGGTAATGAGACCATTGGTGGTCACTGAGGGCCAAGCCATATTATGTTTTCCTATTAAGGTCATTAACTCATCATCTAAGCCTTGCAAAGATCCAAAATTTAGTAAAAGATCACTTCTACCATTCTCAGAAACTTCAGGTGGTATTCCTGAATGTTTTTTAATTTCTTCTCAATTCTGACACAAAAATTAGGTATTTTTTTGAAATATGGGCATATTTTATACTGTTATACATTGACCTGATCTATAACTTTAGAACTATCTGTGGCAAAGCAGTACAGAGATGATCATAAACTTCCCTACATTCATTTCTTCTCTCTTCATCTATCTTATTGAAATCATCTATATGTTTTTCCCCCCCCAATCTGCTGGATTAAACCATTCTTCAGCGTTGCTTCCTATAATCAGTAATTGGATTAGTTGAATTAACTGATGGAAGTATGAAATTCCTGGGTCCTAAATTTTGAGTTTTATTTAAAATTCTTTAGTAAAACCAGTGTGGTCTTGAATTGGGTCAGGAAATCCATATATTATAGGTTTTAATTCAGTTTGGTCTAAGGCACATCTACTATGTTAGATGCTCGTCTTCCAATGTTTTATAAGAGGCAAACATTGCTTTGAGAACCCGTCATAATATGCTATGAAAATGTACACTAATTAAATATAAATTAGATAAAGAGACGAAAAAAGACAATCACTGCCTTATCTCATGTGCTAGTGTTTTCTGAATTTTTTTCTAATCTGAAGTAAAAGGATAACTGGGGGAAATAAATTGGAAATAAATTGTACAGACAAAGTTCAGAGAGAAAAGCATTAGGAAGGATGGAAAGAGAGATTGTTTCTGACAGCATTTGGTTTCAGAAGTGGTTTGTCTGTCTTTAATTCTGAAACAGTCTCAAATATTAGGTCATTGGGAAAGTCATTTTTGGAAAGAAAAAATTTCTATTTTAAAATTAATTAATTAATCTATTTATATTTTATTATTTAAAAAATTATTCTATTCAACTTTATTTATTTATCTATTTATTTAAATTTGACCAGGAGGGACAGAAAGAGAGAGAGAGAGAGAAAGGAAGAAAGTGATAAAGCAAGTTGCCAGGTCTGAGACTTGAACCACAGTGAGCCACGTGGGAGTCGAGCACCCCCAACCACCATGCCACCTACTGGCCCCAGTCTATTTATTTAATTTTTTTTTTTATTTTATATTTATTCACTGTTTACCATTGCAGCACACAATATGAATTTTTCCATTCAGAATACACTGTATATGGATTCAATAAAAAATATTACCATGTATGTTATCTTCAACAGGTAATTTTCCATTTCGTTTTTCTTATGTATTTTACTCCCCCTACCCTTGATTCCCTCTCTAACACCTTGGCCATTTCCCACCTTCCTTCTACACTGTTTTTGGTATCCAAATTTGCTGTCCATGTTTTTATACCATTCAGTATTTCATATTAATTTTCTGAAGGGAGGGAAGTTTATCATTTTTGAATGATTGTAAGCACCAACTAAAGTATGATTCCTATTCCCTTTCTTTAACTTGGGAGCCTAATTTAGCACACAAGAAAACCAATTCAGTAATATCAAGACTTCCCCACTTTGTAAATCTCAACCTCAAGTCATCAATAGTAAGATTTCTGCGTTTACATAAATACTTACAAGCAAAGAGGCCATAATTACCAAACATAAAACTAACTGGGATTCCCAAAGGGGGCCATTTTCCTGATCTTTCCTCACCTTAGAGGATATGTTCCCTATTTTCTGAAGGAGAAATTAATCTGCGGTCTAGAACTTAGTGTAGTGTATCAAAGTGCACTGATCTTAGGCCGGACTCCTTGGTATCTTACCAGGTCATCTTGGACTGTTGGTATCTCACCGAGTCATCTTTGCACTTTTGCAGGCATCTACTACCTTCAAGTGGGCTCAAAATTCTAAGTGAACAGTGCTTGTATGCATTTCCTGGATGAACCCTGTTTTATTTATTTATTTTTTGTTGTTAGGGGTGCCCCTGTAGGACTGCTCCCCTCTTCACCCACTGCCAAACACTCCTGCTAGGCTCCTGGTTGGTCAGGAACACTTTTTGGCAGGAGAGGCAGGGAGAGCAAATGCCCTTTCTCTTTGGAGCTGAGATACTCAGTCTCTCATTTGTCTAAGAGAGAGACAGTTTGGTTTTGCATGCAAATATGGAAACAAGTCAACTAAGATTATTTCAGAAGAAGGCAATAATGAGACCAATTGAAATGCACCTTCAGTCAGACATTAAGATTCTCTAATAACAACTGCCCTTCATGCTTGAGAAGGAGCAAGCAGTTTATAATAAATCAAGGATTGTTTACAAAGGGCTAGAGGTTCAAGATCCAAGAGGACTTCTTAGTTTCACCCAAGGAGAAATTTGGAACTGGAGCAGGACTAGAGGTTCAGTGCTAGTATTTGCTGCCAGATTCAGGCAATACCTTTGTGAGTTCCTTAGTCTTCTGAGGGACCCTACATCTTGTGTGCCAACAAGGCCCATAAAGGAATAATGGAACAAAGTCCTTTACTGTGTTTTGGAGGAACTCAGAGGCAAGGGTACATCCCAAGATCAGTCACCTTCAAAATGCCCAGGTCAAATATTTTAAGCTACCACTGACCCTATTTTGGAAGAAATAGGCTCTTTTAATATTTTGCTTCACAATGGGAAAGTGAAATTGATAGAGAAATAGACGTTGGAGATAGAATCAACCACTGGACTTTCTTTGAACACAGGTCTTCTTTTTTCTGGGCTATCTTCATCTGATGGTACCTTCCATTGCTTTTTCCAACTCACTTAGTCACCTTCCTTTTCAGTGCATTTACTCAGAGCTGCCTTTGCATTTTAATTATCTTTAAATACTTTGCCTTTTTAATATCCTTTCCAAAAACAGGTTAATAAAATGAAGAGATGATTTTTTTTTTTAAGTATTTAGTGGATTTCACTGAATCCTTCATCACTAGCAACCAAGTAGTTCAAGGACAGGTAGTGTGTAGATCTTCAAATATTCAAAGGAAGCAAAAGGAATTACTTTGACTCTGATTTTCTTTTTCTTTCCTTTATACTTTCTTTCTTTCTTTCTTTTTTTAAAGTTTTCTGTAAGTCATGTGCAATTACTGAAAAGCACAGAGAAGAGGAAAAGTGAGAATGGACTCCCTATAGGGGATGACCATGACACACAATCTCTTTTCCTCCATTCTTTTCTCAGGAAGGACGATTTGGGGCCCACAAGCATACATACTTGGCATATTTTCAAGCTGTGAAGTGCAGGACTTGAAACGCGCGCTCTGGTATGTGGGATCCAGCTGTCTTAACCACCAAGCCACAGGCCAGCCCTTTATTCCAATTTATTATTACAGCAAAGACTAGGTAAAACCAAGAGTTACCATGACAAAACAATTGATATATTAAAAAATTTAACATCAATATTCTATCTGTACTGTTTTTTTGTGGTATAATTTCAGGAAAAAAAAAAACGAAAAACTTCCATTTTCTGAAATAGTCTTCTTAAATTGACATTAAATGATTTAATTTAAAATACTTCTTACAATGTTCTATTTAAATGTAAGATCATTTTGATTGGAGGAGAAAGAAACAAGGAGAATATAACAGTCAGTCTGTTTCTAATATGGTAATTTTCTTTTTTCTTTTTTCTTATTTATTTTTTACATTCAATCACTGTGTACCATTACAGTATACAAAATGAATTTTCCCATCATGAATACACTGTATATTGGTTCAACATATTACCATACATGTTATCATCAACAGATAATTTTCCTTTTTTGTGTCCCTTAAATGTTTTGCTTTTTTTCTTTTTCCCATCGATTCCCTCCCTCTCACCCTTCTCCATTTTCCACTCTCCTTTCAATTCCACTGTCTCTAGTATCTACAGTTACTCAACATACCTTTATACCCTCCAGTCTTTCAGTTCCTGCCTTGGTATGCAGACATTTGGTATATATTGAGTGAAGACATACAATGACTCTCTTTTATAGTCTGGCTTGCTTCACTTAGCAGTAAATCATCCATATTCATGCATTTTCTATCAGATGCCAGGGTTTCATTGCTTTTTTTTATGGCTGAATAGTATTCTGTAATGTATATGTGTCACAGATTTTCAATCCATTTATCTGTTTGTGGACATTTGGGTTGGTTCCATGTCTTAGGAATTGTGAATAATGTTGTAATAACATGATGTGCAAGTGTTTTTCTGACTGAGTGTATTCCTATTCTTTGGGTAGATATCCAGGAGTGGAATTGCTGGATTATATGGTAGTTCTTTTTGTAGGTTTTGAGAAATCCCCATATTGTTCTCCACAGTGACTGCACTAATTTATATTCCCACAAACAGCGTAGGAGAGTTCTCTTTTCTCCACAGCTTTGCCCCACTTATCATTGTTTCTGTTTTTAATCTTAGCCATTCTGACTGGGGTTAGGTTATATTTCATTCTGGTTTTGATTTGGATCTCCCTTATGATGAGGGATGTTGAGCATTTTTTTTTTACATGCTTTTTGGCTGTTTATGTCTTCCTTAGAGAGTTGTCTGTTTAGCTCATTTCCCCATATTTTAACTGGGATGCTTTTTGGAGGTAAGCTGTTTGACTTCCCTGTATATTCTGGTTATCAGTTCTGTATCTGAGGCATAGTTTGCAAATATATTTTCCCATTCCAAGGGTTGCCAACTCACTCTAATTATTGTTTCTTTAGCTGTGCAGAATCTTTTTAACCTAATGTAATCCTACTTGTCTATTTTTGGGATTATTGTCTATGCTTTGGGGGTTTTTAAGAAGTCTTTGCCTACTCCAGTATTTCCAAGCATTCCCCCAGGGTTTACCACTAGCAGCTTTATAGTTTGAGGTCTTAGGTTTAGATCTTTGATCCATTTTGAATTGATTTTTTGTTAGTGGTGACAGAAAGGGCTCTAGTTTCATTTTTCTGCAGGTGAATACCCAGTTTTCTCAGCACCATTAGCTAAAGAGATTTTCTATAAAGGAATGCTAGCAAAGTAAGTTATCTATTTAAATTTGACTGACCTCCATCACACACACATACACGCACGCACACACACACAGAACATGCCCTTCCGCATGACCACAGCATCCTGAGTTAATGAGATCCCTGAAGGCAAAAGGGCACTTAACTGGGAAATCTTGAACTTCAAAGTTAACAATTCACACTCAAAACTGCCGTCTACTCTCTATGCTGGCTGCAGTGTAAAGAAATTTCTATAACTTTTAGTAACAGAATATGTGATTATTGTCAAATCACTGCCTTCCATTTACAATTTGGTCTCTGTTGTATCCTACAAGCTAGTAAGTATATTATAGTAAGAAAGGCAAGCTTTCCTTAAAGAGGCAATTAATTAGCTCATTTAAAAAACACTTTCTGACCACCTACTAGGTACCAGGTACTATTACTGGCGGAAAGGTTACAGTAATGAAGTAAGTAATGTTCTTGGTCAAGTTGGAAAAGTGACATGAAAATTCATAAGTTTAATAATTATACAAGTATCCAATCAAATATATATACTGTAATTAAAGGCACATTTACCATACCTATAATCAATATGTTTTGCTATTAATGCTCTCATATCTGATGAAAAATGACAGATGTTTGAAGAAAAAATGAAATAAATTGAGGTAAGAGGAAGAGTGTGTGTGCATGGTGGGAAAGTTACCATTTTAGGTAAAGATGATAGAGAAGGTCACATTAAGAAGGGAAGAATTAGAAGAATATGACTATATTACATGTAGCAGTACTTTGTAAAAGACTCCATCCAGGGTCCAGCAGGTGGCATGGTGGTTAATGTGCTGGACACTCCTACATGGCCGACCACCGTTCAAGTAACAGATCTAGCAGCTTCTTTTCTCACTTTCCCTTTTTCTCTGTCTGTGTCTCTCTGGTCAAACTAAAAGTACATGAATAAATAAATAATATTAAATAATTTTTTTTTTCAAAAACGGCTCCATCTGGGGACCAGCAGTTAGCGTAATGGCTATGTCGCTGGGCTCCCATGTAGTCGACCACAGTCGCCTCCCGGGACCCAGTGGCTTAAAACTCATGCCGGGTGCATGTGCGTGCATGCGTGCCCAAGATCCTTAGAGGAGAATGGAGGAGAAGGGATTGCAGCATTGCCATCCCCCTGGGAGGTGATTTCTCACTTTCTGTCTCTCTGTCTCTGTCTGTCTGTCTGGTGAGCATGTGAGCCCTATAGAAAAAACCTTTCAAAAAGAAAAGGCTCCATCCATAGACATGTAAGGAGACATAAACTTGACTGACCTCTATCACACACACACACACATACACACACACTGCATAATGATGCTTTGGTCAACAACAGACCACATATATGACAGTGGTTCCCCTAAGTGTATAATAGGCTATACTGTATAACTTAGGTATGCAGTAGGCTATAGTATCTAGATTTGTGTAGGTATGCTCTATGATGTAAGTACACCTAATGACAAAATCACCTTACAATGCATTCCTCAAAAAGTATCACTGTTAAGCAATGCATGGCTGTATAAATTGAAGTTCAGCATATACTACTCCAAAGTATTTTGCACAAATTGGCCTTGCTGGGCTCCTCTGCCCCACTCCCCTACTAAGTTTATTTCCATTAGTCCATAATTTGTTTTGTTTTGTTTGTTTAAACCTATTCTCTACAACTATGCATTTTTTTCATCATATTTAGCTTGGAATATACCTAATTTTCCCTGGACCTTTGGGTCTTCATTTCTGAAAGCTTCTGTGTCATATAAAACTTTGTTACACAAATAGCTTATGTGTTTCTCTTGATACTTTGTCTTTCTATTATAGGCATGTCAATCAACTATGATCCTTGTGGTGGCTAGGGAAAGGTATCTTTTTCTCCCCTACATATACACAAGGGGACTTCAAAAAGCTCATGGAAAAGTGAATCAAAGTACAAATTTATTTCGGTGCAAAAAATAATTAAATCTTTGCACAGTCATTTCATAATACAAACTTCCTGAACTCTTTCAAGATAAAATTTATATAGCATATAATTCACCTATTTGGCACATACATCGAAAGGATTGTAGTGTATTCAGAATTTTGCAAACATCAACATAATCAATTTTAGAACATTTTATTGAGCTAGTAGGTGGTGTCCTGGCTAAGATGCTGGACTCTCACATGGCCAGTTGCAGTTCAAGTCCCTTAACCAGTGGCTTGAGTCATTGTGTGTGTGGGTGCATGCATACCCAAAATCCTGGGAGGAGAATAGAGGAATAGGGATTGTGATGTGGCCATCCCCTCTGGAGAATGGTTTCTCACTTTTCCCCCTCAGTTTCTCTTTGTCTCTCTCTGACAAGTGCATACAACTTACGGCAATACAAAACAAAAACCAAAAAAGAACATTTTTACAATCCCCAAAAGAAACCCTATGCACGTTAACAATTATTACTTCTTTTCTCCCAATTCACTCAGCACCAGAAAAACACTAATATATTTTCCACTTATGACATTTACTACTAAAATATGTAGTTTTTATGTGTCTAATTTCTTTCACTTAGCATAATTTTTTAAGGTTAATTCTCTTAGCATATATCAGTATTTCATTCATTTTTATTGCTGAATAATATTCCATTGTGTCGATATACTAAACTTATTTTGCCTTTCATCCATTGATAGACATTGAGATTGGTTCTAATTTTTTACTCTTATGAATAATGCTTCTGTGAATATTTATGTACAAGTTTTTATATGGACACATGGTTTTAAACCTCTTGGATAGTCACCTGGGGGTGGAAGTTCTAGATTGTATGTAACATTGGTTAACCTGTTGAGGAATTATTCAACTGATTTTGCAAAGAGACTGAACCATTTTACATTCCCACCAGCTGTATATAGGAGTTCTGATTTTTCTCCATTCTTAACAACACTTATTACAATCTGTCTTTTTAAACTATAGCCATTTTAGTGAGTGAAAAATGCTATCTTATTATACTTTTGAGTTGCATTTCACTTGTGATTTATGATACTGAATAACCTTTCATGTGTTTATTGGTCATTTATATCTGTTTGATAAATTGCGTATTTAGATCCTTTGCCCATTTTACATTGGGTAATTTGACTTTTTATTTATTATTGAGTTATACAAATCCTTTATATATTCTGGGGGGGGGACTGCTTATAAAATTTGTCATTTGAGAATATTTGTTTTCCCAAAAGCTGGTTTGTGATGTTACTTTTGAGATAGTTTTTTAGGAATTTAAAGGTCTTATTCCACATTCAAGGGGAATATGCCTTGTTTAATTATTTTAATAATGTATTCTTTTAAGGTTAGAGTGGAGTTTAAAGTTCTGATGCAAGCAAAATAAGGAGTTAAGCTAACATTTGCAGCATGAAGACTCCTTTTCATTTTTATTTTATTTTTTGGCCTAGTGCATAAGCTTATACCACTCTGTGGGGAGGCTGAATATCTCCAAACATGGGGCAGCAAGATCAGGGCTCAAGGTTCTCTCAGCTCACTTAGCTTAGAACGGATCCTGTGGCTCTTGGCTTGTCCCTGAAATAAACTAAAGCCTCACGGGTCGTTATTTGTCTGGGTCAGCAGCAGAGGCTTTCTTAAAGATGACCTGATGATTAGTGTAGGGCCCAGCATGTTTATGTTGGTGAAAGCATAAATCCAGTCTTGAATAATTAACTAAATAATTCATAATGCATGGTAAAAGGGTGAAGCTCCAGGAAGATATGGGGTTTCCCAGCACATGTCCTGGGTAGTGCTGATGTCAGTAAGGAGGGAAAAAGTGTCAGTGCTCATGTACAAATGTGAAAAACTATTAAAATTCTCAATGAATTAGCAGTATTCACCTAGTATCAATGTGTTGGGAAACCAACACATTCTGTTCTGAGAAGTTTCTAAGTAGGACCTCATAGTTCTAAAACATAAATTTAATTGTAAGAACTTTATACCTTGTTGAAAATAAAATGTCCTTTGAAAAGTACTATAATGTATTTGAATCGTATTTGTTATAATCAAATACCAGATATGCTTAAAAGAAAGGCAAAGTGTGCTTATAGTAATAAAGGAGTAGAGACTTTGGGGATGTCTGTGTTGATATAAGGAGAAAACAAAAGAAATATAGTGGTGTAAATCTCTCAGTCTTATCCAGAGCCCTTCTGATTAATTTTAAATAAGTCTCTTTAGGGAAATAAAAATGCCAATATGAAAATTTATATATTGGGACCAGCAGTTAGCGTAATGCCTCTGTCGCTGGACTCCCACTTAGTCGACTGCGGTTCGAGTCCCGGACTCGGTGGCTTAAACTCATGCCAGGCGCGTGTGCGTGCGCGCCCAAGTTCTTGAGAGGAGAATGGAGGAGAAGGGATTGCAGCATGGCCATCCCTCTTGGGAGGTGATTTCTCACTTTCTGTCTCTCTGTCTCTGTCTTTCTGGTGAGTGCACATGCCCTATAGCAAAAACCTCTAAAAAATTTATATATTGTGTTTCATTTTCCAGTCTAGATAGAGATAGATAGACAGAATAACAAAAGACCATGAGAACCCCTATACTCTCTTATCTATCGATATAGAAATAGCTAGAAAAAAATAAAAAGAAGATAGGAAAGGAAGATAGAAGGAAAAGGAGAGAGGAAGGGGGAGGAGAAGGAGAATCAGTCAGTAAGGAACATAATTCCAGAAATAGACATTGAAAGAAAAAACTAAAATATTTTCAGATGTATCATCCCTTTGAAGCTTCAAAACAGCTTTTTGGGATAAGTCTTGTTGATGTACTTTAGAGATGATAACACTCAAGTTCAGAGAGGGTAAATAATTTGTTTCAAGTACATAGCTAAAACGTACCTGGGTCTCATTGTCCCGTGAGGGAGATTCAGGATAGATTAACTGTAAACACCAATCCAGGTGGAATGCTGCAAGCATTGATTTTCCTAAGTGCTACAGGCCCAGTGGCCTTTAGTGCCTGCTGAGGTTTCACATTGAGACAATCAGAAATACACTCCTATCCCTGGGACCGCATCTATACAGTAAACATATTGATCTGCTCTCTTTAATATGTATTTAAAACTATACTCTGATTTCTGTATTTGCCTGCCCCATAAATTTTCAGACTGTCTAAAACATACTTGAGTGTAATACATCAGTGTGTATAAATATATGTGTTGATGTATTAGGTTGTCGGGAAAGTCTTGATATATTTATCTATGTTTGTCTATGTAAAAGGCATTTTAACTTTCCAGACAACCCCTAAGTATGTGTATGTGTACATATGTGTGTACATATGTAGGAGGAAATATGAGTTAATGCTAGTAAATATCTCAGAATAATGCCAAACGAATAACAAAAACTGTGAAAAAAGACTTTAAAAAGTTAATGAAAGATATATATCATGGAAAAATATGCATAGGTTTCAGAACTGTATTGTACCAAAAAAAGTGTACATTTTGCTTTTTTAAATTTACTATAGGGCATGTGTGTTCACCTGGAGACAGAGACACAGAGAAAGTACCTTCCAGGGGGATGGCCACTTGACTGTCCCTTTTCTGTTTTCAATTTTGGAATTTTGGGCAAGCATGCACACACGCCCTGCATAGTTTTCAAGCTGCTGGCAGACTCAAACTGAACAGTTGTCCATGTAGAATCCGGCTGCTTTAACCACCATGCCACTGTCTGGCTCTAAACTTGTACATTAATTCCATTTTTTCCCCCACACAGTTACTTTTATATTGCATTTGCTAGTTTATTTTTGTGTGTGCATGTGTGTTTAGTTGCAGTGGATCACTATTTAACACTACTATGGCCTTCTCCAATCCTATCCACATCACAGACAGAAAGACTCTGTCTTTAGATAAAATCATCTCCAAGACATGCCTGAATTCCTTTTGAATGGCCTCTAAATCTCCTGTCATGATCAGGATCAATCTACTTTGACTAATCTTAAACACAGTCCCTCACTCACTCCGCCATAGCCCCGTTGATGTTCTCTAGTTCTTTAGTCCTTATAGTAGTCAAGGTTCTGGAGAAAAGAAGAACCAATAGAATACACATAAACAGATAAATAAAAAGAGATTTATTATGAAACATTGGCCCTCTTGATCTGCTATCTGTAAGCTAGAACTTCAGTAAAGTCAGTGGTGTAGTTCCACTTCAAATTGAATGACTAAGAAAAAGGGGCCCAATGGTGAAAGTCATAGACTGAATCTGAAGACCTGACAATGAAGAACGCTAGTCTGAGGGCAGGAGAAGATGAATATCCCAGGTCAAGAAGAAAGAATAGATTGGCTCTGTGGCACACCAGTAATGTACTACTCAAGACAAGCCAGATCCCACATGGCAACCCTAGTTTGAATTCCTAGCCTGGTTAGCCAGAAATACACCATGAACACGTGTGAGTGCCCAAGATCTAATGGACTGAAGGACCAGAAAAAGAGAACTTGCAGCATGACCAGATCCTCCACCCTGTGGAGGGTGCTCATTTCTCTCTGTTCCTTTTCTCATGTACACATACATGCACTCCATCATGAATACAGGAAAAAATACTTTTTAGAAAATGCAATAATGAGGGCCAACAGGTGGCATGGCAGGGATGATACTGGAGCTGTAAGGGAAGGTTTGCATCTATACACACACGTGCCTGTGGTCTAGGCTAGCCAAGACTGGGTTAAATCATGGTGTGAAGACCCTGCTGGGGGTTCCTGTATTTCCGTCAGTCTTTCTTTCTGCCTATCTCAGTCTCTCTCTCAAAATAAATAAATTAACTTTTAAAAAGTAGGAAAATAAAAAAGAAAGAAATGAATTTATCCTTCTTCCACTTCTATATTCTATTCAGATCTTCCACAAACTGAGTGATGCCACCCACACTAGTGAGGGTAGATCTTCTTTACTCAGTCTACTGATACATATACTAACTCCTTCCAGAAACACCTTCACAGACAAATCTAAAATAATGTTTTTCACAGTTATTTGGGCATCCTTTAACACAATCAATTTGACAGCTAAAATGAACCATCACAGAATTGCTTTATTCATGCTCTTTGTTCTGACCAGAAAGTTCTTCCCTTCATTACACAGAAACAACTAGTACTTAGAGTTTAGCAGCTCAACTTCCTTCTTCACAGAAGGTCTTGCTGACCTTTTTCCTTGGTAAAATGTCTTCTTCCTGCTTTTCAAAGCATACTATATTTCTTCTAAGTAAAACTTTTCATAGTTTCAATTTTACATTTTTTAAACTCAGTTAGTTGCATAATGGCTACATCCCTCATTGAACAACAAACTACATGAGCACAAAAATGGGTCCTGGAAGCCTAGTGATGTGCATTTAGTAACTTTATTTTTTATGTTTTATTTTTTACATTTGATAACTGTATATCTTTACAACATTGAAAATTAATTTTCACAGAATGAATATCTTGCCTATTATTCCAGTCAAATAAATTATCCCACATATTGCCATCAACAGATAATTTTTCATTTTTAAAAATCTGTTGACAATAGTAAGTAATTATTGAGAGAAGATAGGAAGAAGAAAGAAGAAAGGAAGGAAGAAAAATGAAGGAAAGAGGGAAGAAGAAAGAAAAAAAGAAGGGAAGGAAGGAAGAAAGAAAGAAGTTTCTGTTTATAAAGTGAAGGATACTTACCTTTGTGCATGAGATGCTGACTTCAGAGCAAGATTGAATAAAGAACTTCAGGGAAGAACAGATATAGTTGCAACTCAAAGTATAGCAAGAGAACATCTGGTACTGGGACTTGAGAAAGAGTTTTGATAAGGAGAGAGAAGGCAGGATCAGAGTAGAGGAACCTCAGAATAAACTTCACTGGGACCAGAAGATGGCATAGTGGCTATGTCACTGTACTCCCATGTAGTCGACTGCGTTTTGAGTCCTGGACCCAGAGGCTTAAACTTATGCTGGACGTGTGTATGTGTATATGCCCAAGATCCTGAGAGGAGAATGGAGGAGTAGGGATTGTGGTGTGGCCATCTCCCCTGGGGGGCGGTGGTGGTGGTGATTTCTCGCTTTCTGTCTCTTTATCTCTCTCTATTTTTCTGGTGAGTGCACGTGCCCTATAGCAAAACCCTCTCTCCCTCCCCTAAAAAAAATAAATAAATAATAAAAAATAAACTTCGGGACCAGCAGTTAGCATAATGGCTGTGTCGCTGGACTCCCATGTAGTCGACAGTGGTTCGCGTCCCAGACCTGGTGGCTTAAAACTCACGCAGGGTGCATGTGCGTGCGTGCCCACAATCCTGAGAGGAGAATGGAGGAGAAGGGACTGTGGCATGGCCATCCCCCCTGGGGGGTGATTTCTCACTTTCTATCTCTCTGTATCTCTGTCTGTCTGGTGAGCACACACGCTCTATAGCAAAAACTTCACCAAAAAATTAAAAAATAAAAAAAAACCTTCACTGATCCCAGAGTTTGAATGAACTAATGGATTGCAATGTGTCTTGTTGTCCTCTGCAAATAAAACTCAGATTTTTATTTTCTTTCATGAAATGAAGAGAGAGGAAGAGAAAGTAAAGCACTTTCAGTAGAATACCAAGTGTACTATTGCCCCTCTAGCTCCCTCAGTCAGGCAGGATCATGGGTGCATATGCTCTGTGTATACAGATTGACTGGGAAACTGACCTGCAGTTAGCCATATGGATGGATCCTTTTGCAAGCAGTATGTTACTGATGGGCTACTGAACTAGCCCATTTTTAAAAAGGCTCTCTAAAGTCCAGCCCAGACCCCTTTTCTACTATGTTTTCAACAGTAGCATTGCCACCTTTCTAGTTGACATCCAGCAGTTCAGTCATTCTGAGGTGGGAGTAGGTTGGAAGTAGATGATTTCCTAACCCAACGTGTGAGTTTTATAATAGTCTCTAAACACAAGTTCCATCTGTTTCAGGACAGAATGATCTGATCTGATTTATTCTGATTTTCTTCCAAAAAATATCTTCAACCAGGAAAAATTAGTCTTGGTAATCTCTGAAGGATAAACATAAAAAGAATATTAAAATGAGACCAAAAATTATACATGAATTTTACATATGAAAAAGCTCAAGCCCAGAAATATGAAAATTTGCTAAATGTCCCACAGCTAATCATAGTAAGTCTCCTAACATGCAGTCCAAAACCAGATCTTATACTCCAAAATAACTCTTCTCGCAATTTTGGGAAAAGTGAGGGCTTATTATACTTGTTCTTATTTATGCTATCATCGTGATGCCTGAATATGCAGGAAGAAGCCTAAAATTGGCTTTTTCAGATGCATGGGGCTTGGCTTGGTATTATGTGTTTTAGAAAAGGTCTGCAAACTTTTTCTGTAAAGGGTCAGGCAATAAATAATTTTTGGTTTGTGGAACTACTTTATTGCAACTATTCCTATTTGCAACTACTGAACTCTGCTTTTGTAGTGAAAAACAAGCCACAGGCAACATGTTAACTAATAACACTTCCTTTACTATTAAAAGATTTTTTTTTTTTCAGAAAAGGGTAAAATACTGACTCTCATACAGCTACAAAATGAACAAGGGTCAAAGATTCTTTTTAACTCAAATGAAGATACCAGACAGGTACTACAAATAATCCAGAGATGTCAAAGAAGAGATATCTTAAATCACAAAGGTGGAAATGGAGAGAAAACTGGCTTTTCCATGGGAGGGGAGGAGGTTTGTCCCTTCTCTGTACAGAATTTAGTGTATGTCTATGCACAATAATTATTTTTGCTTCGCTGTCAGTTAAAACCTAGAGGATTAAAATGGCTCCATAGAATACAGAATCAGAAGATCATGCTAGAGACAGTACTGAGATTTCCACTGAAGAGTTTGACATAAACAAACAAACAAACAGACAAAACAGGCTTGGGTCCCTGATCTTTTCAGGCATAAGACAGGAAAAATAAAAATGACCTTTCTTAATTTCTTTGACTTTCCTGAGAATTCAGCATGACAGTGGATATAAAATGCTTCGAAATAAATAAAGTACCAGAATAATTATACGAAGAACCCCCACACATAAAGCTCTCATTTAAATTGCTGGGTTGGTGACTGATGGCTTCAAGCTTCTTGTTCTAGCTTCAATTCAATTTGTTCCTCATCAGTGCTTGCCACTTAGGTAATTTGAGAGCAGATGGCGAGAGGAATGGAGGATGTCCCATTCAGAACTGCCGCCTACCTGCCTCTCACTCTGGGCCATGAGCAGTTATTTGGGCATCCTTTAACACAATCAATTTGACAGCTAAAATGAACCATCACAGAATTGCTTTATTCATGCTCTTTGTTCTGACCAGAAAGTTCTTCCCTTCATTACACAGAAACAACTAGTACTTAGAGTTTAGCAGCTCAACTTCCTTCTTCACAGAAGGTCTTGCTGACCTTTTTCCTTGGTAAAATGTCTTCTTCCTGCTTTTCAAAGCATACTATATTTCTTCTAAGTAAAACTTTTCATAGTTTCAATTTTACATTTTTTAAACTCAGTTAGTTGCATAATGGCTACATCCCTCATTGAACAACAAACTACATGAGCACAAAAATGGGTCCTGGAAGCCTAGTGATGTGCATTTAGTAACTTTATTTTTTATGTTTTATTTTTTACATTTGATAACTGTATATCTTTACAACATTGAAAATTAATTTTCACAGAATGAATATCTTGCCTATTATTCCAGTCAAATAAATTATCCCACATATTGCCATCAACAGATAATTTTTCATTTTTAAAAATCTGTTGACAATAGTAAGTAATTATTGAGAGAAGATAGGAAGAAGAAAGAAGAAAGGAAGGAAGAAAAATGAAGGAAAGAGGGAAGAAGAAAGAAAAAAAGAAGGGAAGGAAGGAAGAAAGAAAGAAGTTTCTGTTTATAAAGTGAAGGATACTTACCTTTGTGCATGAGATGCTGACTTCAGAGCAAGATTGAATAAAGAACTTCAGGGAAGAACAGATATAGTTGCAACTCAAAGTATAGCAAGAGAACATCTGGTACTGGGACTTGAGAAAGAGTTTTGATAAGGAGAGAGAAGGCAGGATCAGAGTAGAGGAACCTCAGAATAAACTTCACTGGGACCAGAAGATGGCATAGTGGCTATGTCACTGTACTCCCATGTAGTCGACTGCGTTTTGAGTCCTGGACCCAGAGGCTTAAACTTATGCTGGACGTGTGTATGTGTATATGCCCAAGATCCTGAGAGGAGAATGGAGGAGTAGGGATTGTGGTGTGGCCATCTCCCCTGGGGGGCGGTGGTGGTGGTGATTTCTCGCTTTCTGTCTCTTTATCTCTCTCTATTTTTCTGGTGAGTGCACGTGCCCTATAGCAAAACCCTCTCTCCCTCCCCTAAAAAAATAAATAAATAATAAAAAATAAACTTCGGGACCAGCAGTTAGCATAATGGCTGTGTCGCTGGACTCCCATGTAGTCGACAGTGGTTCGCGTCCCAGACCTGGTGGCTTAAAACTCACGCAGGGTGCATGTGCGTGCGTGCCCACAATCCTGAGAGGAGAATGGAGGAGAAGGGACTGTGGCATGGCCATCCCCCCTGGGGGGTGATTTCTCACTTTCTATCTCTCTGTATCTCTGTCTGTCTGGTGAGCACACACGCTCTATAGCAAAAACTTCACCAAAAAATTAAAAAATAAAAAAAAACCTTCACTGATCCCAGAGTTTGAATGAACTAATGGATTGCAATGTGTCTTGTTGTCCTCTGCAAATAAAACTCAGATTTTTATTTTCTTTCATGAAATGAAGAGAGAGGAAGAGAAAGTAAAGCACTTTCAGTAGAATACCAAGTGTACTATTGCCCCTCTAGCTCCCTCAGTCAGGCAGGATCATGGGTGCATATGCTCTGTGTATACAGATTGACTGGGAAACTGACCTGCAGTTAGCCATATGGATGGATCCTTTTGCAAGCAGTATGTTACTGATGGGCTACTGAACTAGCCCATTTTTAAAAAGGCTCTCTAAAGTCCAGCCCAGACCCCTTTTCTACTATGTTTTCAACAGTAGCATTGCCACCTTTCTAGTTGACATCCAGCAGTTCAGTCATTCTGAGGTGGGAGTAGGTTGGAAGTAGATGATTTCCTAACCCAACGTGTGAGTTTTATAATAGTCTCTAAACACAAGTTCCATCTGTTTCAGGACAGAATGATCTGATCTGATTTATTCTGATTTTCTTCCAAAAAATATCTTCAACCAGGAAAAATTAGTCTTGGTAATCTCTGAAGGATAAACATAAAAAGAATATTAAAATGAGACCAAAAATTATACATGAATTTTACATATGAAAAAGCTCAAGCCCAGAAATATGAAAATTTGCTAAATGTCCCACAGCTAATCATAGTAAGTCTCCTAACATGCAGTCCAAAACCAGATCTTATACTCCAAAATAACTCTTCTCGCAATTTTGGGAAAAGTGAGGGCTTATTATACTTGTTCTTATTTATGCTATCATCGTGATGCCTGAATATGCAGGAAGAAGCCTAAAATTGGCTTTTTCAGATGCATGGGGCTTGGCTTGGTATTATGTGTTTTAGAAAAGGTCTGCAAACTTTTTCTGTAAAGGGTCAGGCAATAAATAATTTTTGGTTTGTGGAACTACTTTATTGCAACTATTCCTATTTGCAACTACTGAACTCTGCTTTTGTAGTGAAAAACAAGCCACAGGCAACATGTTAACTAATAACACTTCCTTTACTATTAAAAGATTTTTTTTTTTTCAGAAAAGGGTAAAATACTGACTCTCATACAGCTACAAAATGAACAAGGGTCAAAGATTCTTTTTAACTCAAATGAAGATACCAGACAGGTACTACAAATAATCCAGAGATGTCAAAGAAGAGATATCTTAAATCACAAAGGTGGAAATGGAGAGAAAACTGGCTTTTCCATGGGAGGGGAGGAGGTTTGTCCCTTCTCTGTACAGAATTTAGTGTATGTCTATGCACAATAATTATTTTTGCTTCGCTGTCAGTTAAAACCTAGAGGATTAAAATGGCTCCATAGAATACAGAATCAGAAGATCATGCTAGAGACAGTACTGAGATTTCCACTGAAGAGTTTGACATAACAAACAAACAAACAAACAGACAAAACAGGTGAAAGGTTGGCGTTCTCCTTGGTCTACCTCTACCTTGGACGAACTAATGGAAAGCAAAGAAAGGTGACGGCTTTTTCATCATTTAAGAATCTGAATTTTTACTGGCTGTTATTGCAGAAAATCAAGGGTAATCAAAAGAGCCTTGGAGTGGACGCCATGGTAGAATTTACTTGTGAACAATTAAGAATGCTGTATGTAACACAACGTGCCTGCCGCTTCAAGGTTTGGGTCCCTGATCTTTTCAGGCATAAGACAGGAAAAATAAAAATGACCTTTCTTAATTTCTTTGACTTTCCTGAGAATTCAGCATGACAGTGGATATAAAATGCTTCGAAATAAATAAAGTACCAGAATAATTATACGAAGAACCCCCACACATAAAGCTCTCATTTAAATTGCTGGGTTGGTGACTGATGGCTTCAAGCTTCTTGTTCTAGCTTCAATTCAATTTGTTCCTCATCAGTGCTTGCCACCTAGGTAATTTGAGAGCAGATGGCGAGAGGAATGGAGGATGTCCCATTCAGAACTGCCGCCTACCTGCCTCTCACTCTGGGCTGAGAGTCTCCCTGCGTACTCTCCAATCCCTCATCACTAGCCCAGAAAAGTGATCTTTATTGCTGGTGATATAGTCCTTATTGCCTAATTAGAGGCACTGGGAAGAAGTGGGAGATGACTTCACTCGAGTTCATTAGGAAATAATATATCAGGTCTTGTTTAATTACAACTGAATTACTGCCACCTATTATAGAGCAGAACTTTGCCGGAATGATAGAGTGGCAGAAATCTCTGTCTTCCATTATTCTGAGATCCACATTAGCTCAGTGGGAAAGTGGAGATTGCTCATCTGGGTGAAAGTTGCAACACGCACACTGGCAAGGGGCTTTATTTCATTGTGACCCTTTTATCACCAGATAATGTAATCAGTGTCACATGCCATTCAGTGAGTCACTCTTTGCAGCTGCCGAGGGTTCCAGTGGAAGGAAAATGTTAATTCCCATTATTGGCAATTGCTTCTGAATGGCACCGAAAAACATCTCACTTATTGTCTCTAACTGCTTAATTGCTGGACATAATGTCTTGCACTTAGAGGGAGGACGGCACAGATTAAAGAAGAACATAACCTCCTTTCAGGTAGGAGGCAAAAACTAGGCGACTCCTTTCTTTAGTTATTTTCTCATTTATAGGATAACACATGCTTGCCTATTACTATGTAACATCATATATCTGACAAATATTTGTTGTGTGTCTACTATATCAAAAGCTCTACATTAAACTTTGTAGAGGATACAGCATTGAATGAAACATAATCTTTGTGCACCAGGAGCCTATATTCAAAAATAATGAGATAGTATATGTATGCAAATATTTATAATAGGAAATAAACAGGGCTGTTTAGAAGAACATTTCACATGATAAAATTTTCCTTGAAAAGTTGAAACTTAGGATAAATGTTAAAGAATGCATAGAATTTAGACATAACATGACAAAAGAAAATTAAGATATAAAATGAATATCGTAAGCAAAAATATACAAATATGATCATTAGGATCATGAATCAAAACCAATTTAAATGTAGTTGACAGTTACTAAATGTGGAAGTAGGATTATAATTAGAGGCTATCTATGGTATAATCATTTTAATGGACTTTGGTTTTTCTTTTTGGTTACCCAATATCTCTAGATCTGTTCCAACCTTATACTGATTTCTTCCAGGGAATTACTCATTTTACAAATTAGTGGGGCTGTAAGAAAAAAATCAGGGGACATTGCCTGCCCTGCCAAGCCATGGTTACTTACTCCAAGTTGTTCAAATGAGTTCTTTTTTATAAGATCTTTAAATCTTAGGCTTTGTGAAAAAGGGCTTAAATAGTACCCAAACATGATAGCTAGTCCCTGCCTCCTAATTAGTTTTAAACTATTTCCAAGACTGGATATCTTGAAGGCTGATTATTTTGTGGCTAAAATTGATTTACTCAATTATTTTTTATTAAATTATTCATAAATTGCTTATAACCAGTCCATAAATTATTACAACCCACGGAGATCTTAAATGTTATTCTATAGATAATAAATATCATTCTATTTTCACACTATCAAAATTTTTGAGCAAAGAAATAATGCTTCAGGAACAGGACTCTGGAGTCAGTGAGTCAATATACCTTATTTGTCAGTATCAAAGAAAGCAGATAACAGATGTACAGGTTAGGGAACAGTCTGCACTTCTAAAACAAAACAAACCAAATACCGAGTACCTTACATGAGAAATCGATTTCCACTTCATGAAAAGTGTCTGATGATGAGATGTCCAAGCTGGCCAGATCGTTTTGCTCCAAATGGCATTTTTTGGGGGGGCCATGTCCTTTTATTTTTAGTTCTGGCTTCCTCTACGGTGCTGTACTCATCTGTACTGTCTGATTTGGGTCATGTCCACACTGCAACTTATGGAAAAGATCAAGAGCAAGTAGCTAACTCTTTACACAGGTGATCCAGAAGTTGCATATTTTACTTCTGTTCATAACTTGTTGACAAGAACATGGTCACATGATCCTGTCATATGACCGCGATATGGTCACATATTATAACAAGGTTGAGAAATGAAGTTTTTAGGTAGGCAACTATGGACCCAACTAAAACTCTGTTGTTTTCTCATGATAGGCAAATATTCCAATAAAAGATGATGAAGGTCTAAATTTGGTGCTAGCAATAAAAGTGTAGAGAGTAGAGCAAGGAAGGAAATATGTTTAGAAACATAATCACGAGAAGAAACACATTCTATTTTTACAGGATAAAGTGTTGCCTAATTCTAAAATTGCAAACAAAGAAAATTAAGATCTTTCACTAAGAATAAACACCCCCCAATACAATCACTTAAATTTAGCATTTAGAATTGGATAATGGTGCAGGGATGACACGGTTAAAAATATTTAAAGATAAAAGCCTGCATGACTTGGAGATTAGTGATACATTTTTAAAAACTAGTAATCTCAAGGACTTTGAAAGAAAAAGCTCCACTTCTTTTTTGATTTTAATAGTGGTAGAAATGTTCTAAAATGAGATGTTTGGAGTCTTGTTAAAGGCAAACAATTTTAAAAAGATAAAATCATTACTCTCACACATACACATAATGTCACATGTCAATGTTTTTATATTTAGCTCATTTATTACAGGAAGGAATCAGGAGGGAAAAATAACTAATTCAAAGGCTAATGCAAACACCAGACATATTTACAGATCAGAAATATTAAACTGAATTTGCAAATGATGTAAAAAACTGGTTTCTTCCACAGCAAATAGTGTTGCTGATTGAATCTCTATTGAACAAAATTTATTTGCATGTCTCACAGTATTTTCTGTTACCTTTTATCACTATATGACTGTAAACTGTAGCTTGTCAAGAACAAGTGTCCTGGAACCAGCAGTTAGCGTAATGGCTATGTTGCTGGACTCCTATGTAGTCACCCATGGTTCGAATCCCAGACCCAGTGACTTAAACTCATGCTGGATGCGTGTGCGTGTATGCCCAAGATTCCGAGAGGAGAATAGAGGAGAAGGGATTGTGACTTGGCCATCCCCCATGGGGGGTGATTTTTCGCTTTCTGTCTCTCTGTCTCCTGTCTCTCTCTTTCGGGCGAGTGCACGCGCCCTATGGCAAAAACTTCTCAAAAAAAAACAAATGTCCTTATCTCTTTAAAACAGCCATTCCACAAAGGTTCTGTCATTCCACTGAAAGGATGTCCTGTAACCTCTTTTGCATATTCCAAAACTCAAATTTCTCCTTACAGTCTTTTTTTTTTTTTTCTTCAGAGGTTTATTTTAATGGTAAGGTATATTTTAAACCTTACCATTCTCCTTCATAGAATAAGCAGACACCATTCGGGGAGGAGTTCAAGCAGTTTTCTGCAAATCAGATTTTTAAATTAGCATTTTCCGTATATATACATAAGTGTATGTGTGTCTATAATACACATGTGCATATAATATGTGTATGTATGTGTGTAGGCAACCATTCTCCTATCTAAATTATCTCCACCTACATTAAAGAATTTATCACATATATAACTTGACACTGTAGATACTCCCTTCTCTCCTTCACTTTCCTTCATCTCCTCAGGATGTTAGATATGTCCCACTAGCTATTAAGAATATGAAAGTCATTCCCATTTAGAAAAAGTCTTAGCTGAACCCCGCTTTTCTCTACAGCTACTCCATTGTTTTGGAATTCAACTCATACTCAATCTTCTCCAGGTCTGTTTACCCATGACTCAATTTGGACACTCATGCAATCTTTCTCTCTAGTCTGTGTCCTACCAATATTCTGAAAAAGATTGTTTAATATTCTCAATAATGTTCTTGATATTAAATGAATCGCCTATTTTTGAATCCATTTGTTACATTAACTACCAATAATGTTAAAATTTAGTCCACTTCTTCCTTGACATACTCTCACCATTGGCCTCTACATCAAAGCATTCTCTGGTATTTCTCCTACCATTTTGACTACCTATTTAAGATTCCTGTCTTCGACACAAAGTTCAGTCAAAACATTGCCCTTACAGTATTATCACTCTTTATGCTGTAATATAATCTGTGACCATGCCTTTATCCTCATATGTTGTTAACTCTGGAATTGAAACCTCTACTTCATAACTTTGCTTGAATCCATACTCAGATTTAGTCAACTGCCTTCCAGGAATCTCTACTTAAATGGTTTATCTAAATCTTTACCTATAAAAATTTAAGCTTACTTATTTTCCTAACCACCATCTCAAGTTTGTACATTCATTACACAGTCCTCTTCCCACACATACCTGTTGTCCTCTCTCAGCTAACAGTATAACTGACAATTCTAATCAATTGAATGCTTTCCCTCATAACAAATCAATTTAAATCATATTTATTTTAAATTTCTACACACAACTTTAATGTCTACACTTTTCTCTATTCCACTGAAATAGAACAAGTGACCAAAATTCTTCATGCCAACTCATCAAGATAACATTGCCCCTCCGATCTGTTCTTCACACAACTACAAAATATTTATGCTATTCTCTTACTGGAGACTTTCAAAGCCCATTGCTTCTAGATTACAACCCCACATCTCTACTGAGGATTTTAGTGCAGAAATATAGATCTGTGATTAACAGTGCAGGAACTAGACTTATCCTACCTGAGTTCAAACTCTGAACAAAGTGTCTGTCCAGTCTGAGCCACAGCTTTTAATTGTTACCAAGAAGTTTCCTCCAGATATACTAAGAAGTTTATGGTCTTAATGTGATGGATTGGTTAAGAAAAAGAAGAGGAAAATTACAGGAGCAAAGAATGTTTTAAAAATAGGCTTTCGTGTTTGAGAGTCAGTGAGGAAAACAAATGACTTAAGTCTATTGAGAATGACTGATAAAAAATTAAATATAATAAATAAATAATAGATGGCTTGGCTGGCAGATCTAAGAGAGCAAAAGTAAAACCTCCTCGATATATCACTCCTTTAGTATTGGTTAGCAATGGCTCATGTATATATTCCTTCTTCTAAAGTAAGACTACTGCTGTGGACCTCAGTTGCTCCTTCAGAAAATAATGTATGTGGCCAATTGATAATAATAGCTCCCAATACACTTTCCAGATTCTTTCCACTCTTTACGTTCTCCCTTCTCATTTAATGCTGTATTGCTTTCTTATTTTTTGTGTCAGTTGAAATGTTTTTAACAACTTGATTGAGGTACAGTTTGCATATCATAAAATCACCCATTTGAACTCACTAAATTTAGCAAAGTTGTGTAACCATTACTATAATCAATTTTAAAACATATTCATCACCTCAGTAAGATGCCTTCATACACATCTGCAGTTAATCTTTATTCTCATTCCCAGACTTTGGCAACTACTAATCTATTTTCTATTTTAATAGATTTGCCTTTTCTGGACATTTCATAAAAATGGGATTGTATAATACATGGTTCTTATGCCTAGCTCCTTTAAGTTAACATAATGTTTTTGAGGTTCATGTTTGTGCTGAAATGTATCAGTATTCAATCATTCCTTTTTATTGCTGAATAGAATCCTATCACGTGGAGAATCCTATTGTGTGGCTTTTTCTAACCATTCTCTAGTCATTGAATATTCGGGTTATTTCCATTTTTTTGGCTATTAGGACTAATACTGTAATGAACAGTAAATTGAAAGTTTTTGTTTGAAAATGTTTTTACTTTGATAGAGACCTAGGAGTAGAATTGCTGAGTCATATGGTAAATTTATATTTACCTTTAAGAAACAGTCAAACCGTTTTCAAAAGTGGGTAAACCCTTTTATGTCAATTAAATTTTATCTGTAAAACAAGCAAAAGCTCTTTTTCACTCCAACATATGCATGTGGAGACATAGAAAATCGGTATTTCTTTTATTTTAAAACAATGTTATCTGTAGAACAGTTAATAAATAGTGATGTAGCAGGAGAGACTGGAGCAATATCACATCCTTTGACCTCATTACCTAGAAACTTTAATTTTTGTGAAAGTAATATTTCTTACAATTTAGAATGAGTTTTCATTCTCACCACATTATTTTCAAATTGCCAGTGAATCTTGATGTCTGCTTTCCTTTGTTGAGAGAGGTTCTGTATCTAGATCATTGGGCTGCTCAGTGGGAAGGAGACTGACAGGAAGGCTGCCCTGGTCCAGTGAAAAGCAGGATATCTTATCATTGGAGTCATGTGAATGCTTTACTGTATTGGAGACTAACGTGTTTTCCCTTAGAGAAGATACATTGAACAGAAATCAATTTATTTTTTTTAAAGTTAATAAATAACAAATAATTATTCCATGGATTGAATCGCTAGTGGTCTAATTTGGGGAAGAGTCATGACAGTGTTGAAGCAGAGCCTCCTTAAAATATGCTTTTCATCGAATAATTTGAGGCAACATTTTTCTAGATTTCGGTATGAGTTTTAACCGATGTAATCTGTGATGTTAATCCAGAAATACATGGTTTTCTGCTTGCCTTCCACTTGGATACGCAGCATCTCCTGCCCACTCCTTTTTGCTTGACCTTTACATAACATTAACCTAAAGGGGGTATAATGTGCACATGATTTTTTTTTTTTTTCAGAGTAGCATCAGCAGAAAGCACAGATTTCCAGCCTTACACAAAAAGAGATGTGTGATTTGACCAGCGCTTCCCACCCACTGTGGTGAGTGTTCTTTTTTTACAACCATCAGCATTCCATTTGCAAGGTGGCTGAATGTGAGTCTGTAATTACAATGGAAGCAATGGCTGGGGGTCAGGAAATGTGCATGGACATAATGCAGCTGAGAGCAGCATTACACTCAAAGTGCTCTAATGTCTTCAGGACCGCTCCAGGTGGTAAGTCCTTTCCCAGGATTTTCACTTCCATCCACCATTTGCAGGTAACCATGAGAAGTCACTTTCTTTCCTAGGGTGCTAACCTATGAAGGCATGAAGGGATTGGTACCTTACCCTCCTAGGAGGGAGGTCTCCCTGGATGAGGTCAAGTAGACAAAGCTAAAAGTACATCTTCACTGTCTGGGCAGAAACAGAGCTTAAGTAGGAAGGTTTACTTCAAAGTTGTATCTCTGTTGGGGGAGAGATGGTGATTAGATGGTAAGACTTGAAGAGATCTGGTAGAAGCTTTTCTGTCTTTGTACACTGCCAGTATCATACTTTCCTCAGTGTCAAAAACTAATTCACTTGAACCACCTCCCTACAAAAAACATATGAATAATATGCAACAGAAGAAAAAAACATAATTCCCTTGGCGCTTGTCTATCTTTAAGGTGCATGTAAATCATCTGAACTTTTTTTTAGGATGCTGATCCAGGTTCATTAGGTTGGCCATGGGATCTGAGATTGTGTTTCTAGTAAGTTTCTAGGTCTTTTCAATGCTGCTGGTCTTGAGATTTCATTTTGAATTGCAAGTTTCTACCATACAGTTTTTTTTTTTCCTTCTATTTTTAGGGAGGAAGGGGAGAGAAATGAGACCCAATAAGGTACCCAATAAGGTACAATGATTTGGTCAAAACATCAGAGTTGTCTTAGTGGCAGGGAAAGTGCAGCCCCCAGACTTCCTCATCTTCTCCCTGGATGAGGTCAAGTAGACAAAGCTAAAAGTACATCTTCACTGTCTGGGCAGAAACAGAGCTTAAGTAGGAAGGTTTACTTCAAAGTTGTATCTCTGTTGGGGGAGAGATGGTGATTAGATGGTAAGACTTGAAGAGATCTGGTAGAAGCTTTTCTGTCTTTGTACACTGCCAGTATCATACTTTCCTCAGTGTCAAAAACTAATTCACTTGAACCACCTCCCTACAAAAAACATATGAATAATATGCAACAGAAGAAAAAAACATAATTCCCTTGGCGCTTGTCTATCTTTAAGGTGCATGTAAATCATCTGAACTTTTTTTTAGGATGCTGATCCAGGTTCATTAGGTTGGCCATGGGATCTGAGATTGTGTTTCTAGTAAGTTTCTAGGTCTTTTCAATGCTGCTGGTCTTGAGATTTCATTTTGAATTGCAAGTTTCTACCATACAGTTTTTTTTTTTTCCTTCTATTTTTAGGGAGGAAGGGGAGAGAAATGAGACCCAATAAGGTACCCAATAAGGTACAATGATTTGGTCAAAACATCAGAGTTGTCTTAGTGGCAGGGAAAGTGCAGCCCCCAGACTTCCTCATCTTTCTTCTCTAAACCAAGTTCTTTTTGTAGGAACAATGGGGAACAGCAGAGTGAACACTCATAAAGTAAATATGAGAGCTGACCAACTACAGCACATGATTCCAGCAAATGGGAAAAAGGGGAGCGTGTTGAGAACTTGATTATGTTTTACTGGACACGTAGCTTGCTGTGGAATGTTAGAGTATCACTGTGCACATAAGGACCTGAGTATTGTACCTTCAAGAAGCTGCAGATTTCGAGTAAATCAATTCACTTCTATGCTACCACTGGCATCAGTTACATAGCGTTATAGTTAGGTCCAGAATGATTTGAGATTGTTTCTAGTTCTGACATTTTATAATTCACCAAAGGATTTAAATCTGCCAGAAATGGAAGAATTGATTATCCCCCTTTGCGTGTGTTTGTTTTCCTGCATGCCTGTATTTTATTTTATCAGAGAGTGCCTGTAATCCTCTGAGAGAGACTGGGTGGAGAGAGGGAGAGAATACCCTTCTAACGAAGCATGGGAACACCACATCGCCTTCTTCTCCAGTTCTCCATTCTGGCAGAACTGAGGGCATGTCTGCTCATACCCCTGGAAGATTTTTTCAAGCTGCTAGGGCTGGAATTTGAACCATGGACAGTCATGTAGAATCCAGCTCCTTTATTAACCAGGCCATGGGGCTGGTCCTATTTTTTTGTTTGTTTTGTTTCTGTTCGTTTTTCTTTTCTGCCTCCAGGCAGTATCATATCTGATACAGAGAGAAGAAAAACACTTAGGACAAGGCCACACTTTTTAAAACCCTGTGCTACTTTCCGACATGTTGTCTCTTCCCTACATTTCCAGAAAAGTGTGATAAAGGTATATAGAGTTGATAGCAGTCAATAAACTTCTGTTTACATATAAATACTTCAATATAATAAAGGCTTGAAACATTGTACATTGAGAAAAGAATTAAAAGATGGTATCTTTTGCAGTGCACGTTTTCATTCTGTATCACTGTTAAAAATGCACATCATAAAAATGCTAATATCAACATGCCCATCTTAAGATACACCACATTTTAAAACTTACATTAATAACTCTAGCTAGGCTACCATTGGTGGGGAAACTATTGATTCCTTTAGAACATGTAGAGTTTATCTTTGTATGCTATTAAGTATGCTTCCTATGTTCGAGTTGTCATTTACTCAGACCATATTTTTTTCCTCACTAAAAGAGAAAAGTTATTCAAATCTAATCATATCAACAGTTTTTCATTTCATTTTATTATCATTGTATTTTTAATGCCTGGTTTAGTTAATAAGATTTGAAAGTCTTATAATGAGAATACTTGAAAGAGAATTCATTAACAGACAGAGATTTTTCTACTCTATTCAGAAAATTACAGGCTAATAAAATAGAAAGATGATTTGGTAAATTTCTAATATAAATTGACTTCTGTATTAATGATTTTTGTATCCAATCACAGGAAGGGAAAAAGACCGATTCAGCATATAGGTTAAACATGAATGAATATAAATATTTGCTGAGCCTTCATTCCATGTACAACCCATATAAGACACTGTGAAATCACCATAGGGTAAGATGTGATTACTGTCTGTTCAAGATTCATGGTAAGAGGGACCAGCAGTTGGAGTAATGCCTATGTTGCTGGACTCCCACGTAGTTAACCGCGGTTTGAGTCCCAGACCCGGTGGCTTAAACTCATGCTGGGTGTGTTTGCATGTGTGCTCAAGATCATGAGAGGAAAATAGAGGAGAAGGGATTGTGGCATGGCCACCCCCCTGGGAGGTGATTTCTGACTTTCTGTCTGTCTCTCTCTTTTTGGCGAGCACTCATTCCCTATAGCAAAAACTTCTCAAAAAAAAAAAAAAAGATTCATGATTCATGGTAAGAAAGTTGTCAGATTCACTGTCAGGAAAGATGATGGACATACATGAACTAACTAGAAAATAGCACGAGATAAAACAGAATATGTTAGTGCTATATATATTGTCTCATACTACAAGTGATCTACAAGTGATACCTTCCTCTGGAGACCTGGGAAAATATTAGGCCAAGGGAAATTTCAATGAGAGCGAGTAAGAACGTGGACTTCCACATGTACATTGAGAAGGGCGGGAAATAATAGTCTAATTCATGACAATCTAATTCTGTCTACTTACATATAGTTTTGTCTTTGTTTTCTATTTTAAAACAGAATTCCCATGGTTGCTTAGGGAAACAATTAAAGAATCAAAACATCTGGATTGAAGTCCAGGTTTCTGGACTTAAATTTGCACTTAGTTCACTTGTGCAAATAACAGTACCCAATCAAGTAGGAGCAAATAACAATAAACTCAATTCTATTGAAATAAATAAATCTCTTCTTTTGTTTGGCAGAGAGGAGAGTCATTTTTGAGGAAAGTACATTATCTGTCACTCGGATTTATTTTCCTCTCCAGATTCCATCTGGATTTACTTCTGAGTTCTGTATTAAATAGGAAACCTCTAGTAAAAATCGAAAGAGCTATTTTATTTCCTAAAGTCTCTAAGAGGTTTGGAAATGAGCAGTGCCACTTTGGGATCTTTGACCAGTGATGTTACTACCACAAGAAACATTAACTTTTCTTTCACCTCTTGGATTCCAGTTCCTAACTACTATGGGCTCTGGCCAAGGAAGGTACCTCCCAGATGACAAACAGGCAGCTGGAAGGTATCAGCTGGAGGCCCCAGTCCATTCTGAAAGACAGTGAAGTATAATGGAACTACTAGTACTCAACAACAGAAGGCCAGAAAGGGTAGGTTTGGCCAATACTACTGGATAGCTTATTGGAGAGTTTACTAGACTTGCGGGTAGATTAAAATGCACGTGAGACACCTGGGGGATTCTTAGCTCATCTGAAAGCAAAGGCATTTTATGGGTGTAGGGGAGGACAGAAGTAGATGAAAGAAGAAAGTAAATTTGGGTTATTATTTGAAGCCCCAGACACATAAATGAGGCCAACCAGAACTCTATATCTACATAATATTTTGTTGATAGTTATCAATGTTCTTGAAGTTTTCTAAATTCTTGGAAAATAATGTTTCAGTTTGTTTTCTCTATACATGTTTTTACTTCTTTCAAATTTGGGGTGGACTTTGTAATTTTCTTAATTACGTTAAGTAGTTATTACAAAAGACCACTTATTATAGCTTATTATAATTACTTATTATTAAAGCTTTCTGTAAGCTCATAGTTCCCTATTTTCATGTATGTACATATATCATATGGTGTTGTCAAAAAAGTCATAATGCCTTTTTGCATAGAAAAAGATGAACAACTACATCATGTCTTTTCAAATGACCCAATATGTTTATTTATTTCCTGCTACTTTTATGGCAAGTTTTTGGTACTTTTTCACGGTTGTTATTGTCTTATTAAAGAATATTGAAAAGCCTTCATACTCCTCTTTGGTTTCCATGAACAAACTATAATCTCATTTATTATAGATAAGGCTCCTTTTTTCTTTTTGCTAGGTTATAGCCAATCACAAGCATTCGCCTTTTAAACTGTGGTTAATGTAGACAAACATTGGAATGTAACCAACCCAAATTGTTTTCCTACCTCATTCCTTCAGTTTTGTTGTTGAACATCACTCTTCCATTCTTATACACATCATTTTGCTTTTCGGGAACATAAAAACCGTGTGATCACTAGACTACCTGCAATTGCTCGGAAGTCGATCTGGGAAACTGTCTAACTCGAATGGTGTTAAGAGGTGTTCAATTAGACACCACTAAATTAAACTGCCTTTTTTTTTTTTTCTTTTAAGAGTATCAAAACAAGATTTTTTTCCAATTCAAGTCGAGAACTGGCACTTGGCTCTCCTACAATCCAACATGTTTTTAATTATGTCATTTCATTTGGGAGCAGCGTGTATTATATTTATTTGAGGCTTTCCAGAGTGATTTTCCCACCATTTTTATGGAGTCAAACCTTTGTTCAAGGGAAAGAATGTATATATATTTTTAAAGAAATATTTATTTTACTTATTCATTTATTTTAATTTGACCTGAGAGAGACACAGAGAAAGAGAGAGAAAGTGAGAAAGCAAACCACCAGGCCCGAACCATGGTCAGTCATGTGGGAGTGTCCAGCGCCTTAAGTACCACGCCACCTTCCGGTCCCCAAGAATGTATTTTTTTTTATAGTAAATGATGTTAAATGAGGGTCAAAAAAATTCTTCCATGAGCTAGTTTGAATGACAGCTGTGAGAACAGACCTATTAGCCATCAACTGATAAGCTGAGAAGGCTAAGAATCTACAGCCTTCTGTGACCGTTTTGTAGTAATATGAAGAAGAAATGAAGCCAAGAAGAAATAGGGGAGAGAGATGAGAGAGAGCGAGAGAGACAGCGACAGAGAAAAAAGGAGAAGGACATGCTTTCTGTCTTAGTGGTTCCCAATAACTCTGATACCTTAATTTCTTCTGTGGTATCTATTGGCTTCTCAAAAATTCATTAAGCAAAACAAAGCATTCTCTTAATTCAGCTGCTTTGAGGTGAGTTTTTGTCACTTGCCATTAAAGAAATTAGAACACCTCTCTCAAATATGATTGAGGTATTTGTTATTCTGTCATTTTCCTAATGTCATTCTTTTATCTTTTCCTGGTGTATGATACCTAGAATGTCACTAATTCAAAAATTTTTTTCTACACTATAACAGTAATGGCGATTATAATAAAAGAACAATTGAAGCAATGAATGTCCCTCCCAGAATTGGTTTGGTCTGCTTCATAGGTTGTATTTTCATTATTCTCTATCTAGAATAATGTGATGACTCATTTTATTTAAATGTTATTTTGAAGTTTCATTGCTATTTCATTGCTACTTAGGCAGTATGACTTCTAATTTTTAAAATGTTTATTATATATTATGGAGAACTTTTAAAGTTGTTTTCTCCATTTGCAGAATCATGATTTCTTTATATAGCACTTACATATGTTGTTAACTTGTTTCTATTATCTCCTCTTATTTTTTTAAGAATTATTTATTTATTTATTTATTTTAATTTGACCAGAGAAAGACTGAGAAAAAGAGAGAGAGAGAGAGAGGGAGAGAGAGAGAGAGAAAGCGAGAAAGGAAGCTGTCCAGGACTCGAACCATGAGCAGCCATGTGGGAGTCCAGCGCTCCCAACCACCATGCCACCTACCAGTCCCCTATTTCCTCTTATAATGGGGATTTTTAAAAAATTTGATTTATTATTTTAATTTTACCAGGGAGTTTCAGTTTTAGAGAGAGAGCAAGAGAGACAGAAAGTAAGAAAGCAAGCTGCCAGGTCCAGGACTCAAACCGTGGTCAGCCATATGGGAGTCCAGTGCCCTTAACTGCCATGCCACCTGCAGGCCCCATTAATGGAGATAGTTTTTTTGAGAACATTGAGAAGATAGAATGTTGGTTAAATAGCCGTCATCACTCTCTTAAGAACATTTTCCTTGTCAAGTAGTTTTGGTATATAGTTGTTTGTATGATAAAGATTCATTTCTTTTCAAATGTTGATAACGGATATATATTACTTTATAGCCAGAAAATGAAATATCACTATAAAGATCAAGAATTATCTTTATTATTTTCATATGCTATCCATATGAATAGACTTAATAACACCTTACTCTTTTTGAATGCAATTTGTTTTGTCTGCCTGACATTTATTAGTTATGTAGCAACAAGTCACTTAACCTTACTGGATCTCAATCTTCTCATCTGTAAACTATGACTATGGGTGGAATTTTATATGAGCTGGTTAGGAATATGAAATCAGAATATTTCAATATGGATATTGATCCGTTCAACATATGGGGAAACTTTTAAGTCCACAGAAATGTTGAATTTTCTGTCATTTTTTAAAGAGTCCTTCTAAACACAATGCTTTATCAACTATAAAATGCCCAAACACCAAGGCAGAGCAAAGATCATTTTATTTCTCTTGATCAGCTGAATAGGAAATATATCTAAACTTCCTTACATTCCCTAAAATTTACTCCACTTTCCTGATTTTGAGAGTCTCCATGCCCTTATCTGTTTGAAAACTTAATAGCACTGTTGGTAGCTTTTAGTAAGGAGTAGAGATGATTCATGTAAAATAGTTGATAGTTGAATGACACAGCATGGGTGCTCAGTGGGTGGTGGAGGTGGCCAAGCACAGGTGAGGCATGAGGCTGTTCCACACCCTGAACAAAGCACTGGACTCAGACATCCTGATTCTCTTTCTAATCTTGTCCCAACACAGCTGCGTGATTTAGGGAAAAATCCCTTAATATTGTAGAAACTTTGCCTCTTCCTCAAATAAATGAATATAGAACCCTTTCCTAACTACCTTACATAGTTTTATGAAGACCAAAGTGTATGACGGAAGTGACTGAGCTTTGTGTACTGTACTTATTTACATCCCTCAGTAATGTCTTTTGAAATTCTCTAGCTTAGCTTGGGCCAGGTGGTATGGTGGTTAGGGTGCTAGACACTCTCATATGGCCAGCCATGGTTCAAGACCTGGACCTGATAGCTTGCTTTCTCCTCTCTCTGTCTCGCTCTGTCTTTGTAACTCTCTGGTCAAATTAAAATAAATGAATGAATAAATAAATAAAATTTTTAAAATTCTCAAAAAAAATGCTCTAGCTTAGCTCTACCTTTCATGGTCAGGCCTCTTCTTACTATTCCAACTGAATTTCTTCTACTTCCCATTGCAGATCTTTGCCCCAACTATATTACATTTCCTAAAGTTTTCCTAAGTCACCATTTTTGCAGGGGAGTATACTCTCCCTTCTCTCTATTTTGTTCAGTTTACTCTTTTTGGAACTTAGGCCTCTACTGTCAAGTCACTACACACTGAAAAACAATCTTAATTTTCCTCAGATGAATTAAGATTATGTTTTTTCTATTTACATCATTTATCAAAACACCCTGTCCTCATTTACCTCTGTTATTTATTTATAGCGCTCAGAAGTATATGAGCACTATTTGCTCATAGTCTGTCCTGGAATAAGTTGCATGAGCGTAAAATTATATGACCTGTCTATTGAAAATATAAAATAATGAAGCATATTTAAAACAATCATTTTAGGGAACCAGCGGTTAGCGTAAGGGCTATGTTGCTGGACTCCCACGTAGTCGACCGTGGTTCGCGTCCCGGACCCGGGGGCTTAAAACTCACGCCAGGCGCGTGTGCGTGTGTGCTCAAGATCCCGAGAGGAGAATGGAGGAGAAGGGATTGCGGCGTGACCATCCCCTCTGGGAGGTGATTTCTCACTTTCTGTCTCTATGTCTCTCTCTGTCTGTCTGGTGAGCGCACACGCCCTATAGCAAAAACCTCTCAAAAAAATAATCACTTTAAATATAAATTTTGAGGCGGGGCCCAGACCAAAGATAAGTTTTAAGGAATTGTGTGATAGAGTAAGCAAAGTTTTCATGGAGAGTACAATACAATAATATATATTTTTAAAAAGCATTTTAAAACTTACATTTCTTAATGAATATAAGATGTCATCAAACAAAAGAATAATAAGGTGTTATTATTCTATATAATAAGAGTTATGTTTTGAGCCAGCAAACTTTCAAACAAGCTCTATAATATTAAATAATGTGCTTGTGTGAAGGTCAAAGGTCAAAGATGCCATATTCTACTATTGTTTTCTGACAACTGCAGAGGGAAAATTTATCTTTCTTTTGACTTTACTGCCATCTATTGTTCAAAAGAGTAATTACATTCTATTATTTTTTAAAAACATGGCCTTAGATCACTTGCTAATTAAAAGCACTTAGTCCTGGGACCCAGCCAAAAAATATACCAGATTTGTCTGGGTGGGGCCTAGAGATCTGTATTTTCTACAAGATATCCAGGAGGCCAGGAAGATCCTTGACAAAGGAACTAAAATACACTTGTCCATGCTTGGTGTGTACAAGGCTTTTTTTTTTTTTTTTTTTATATGGGCGCGTGGGTTTTCCAGACAGACAGAGAGAGACAGAGAGAAATTAGACCCCCCACCCCCGACCCAGGCGGGATGACCACGCCACAATCTCTTCTCTCCATTCTCCTCTTGGGATCTTGGGCACACACGTACACGAGTCCGGCGTGAGTTGTAAGCCACCGGGTTCAGGACTTGAACCGCAGTCAACTACGTGGGAGTCCAGCGACATAGACATTACGCTAACTGCTGGTCCCTGTACAAGGCTTTTGAATCTTTCTTTCTTTCTTTTTTTTTTTTAAGGTTCTTGCCACTGGGGTCATTTGTTCCCCAGAATGAGTGATAGTGACAGGGAAAGTGAGAAATCACTCCCTAGGGATGAAGTCCATGCCACAATCCTTTTTCCACCAAATCTCCTCTTGAGATGTTGGACAAAATACAAATGTGCCAATTTTCAAGCCACTGGGTCCAGGACTCAAGCCACAGTTGGCCATATGGGAGTCCAGTGCCTTAACCATCACTCCACCTCCAGTCTTCCAATTTTCAAATGGAAGTATTTGCACAAATATATCCTGATCCAGCTATATAGTCTTTTAATTCCCTCTGAGCCACTCCAACTGCCAAATCCTTCCTCTCGCCTACTTTGGTGAAAAAGTATAAATTGTAAATATCACTTCACTCTTTGTTCCTCTGTGTTTTCTAAGTTCTACCAATAATCAATCCATCTGATGAAGATGCTAATTTTATTTGTATTAATCCAAAAGTATACAAGTAGCATGTGGTAGGAATAAACCAGCGTTCATTTTTGCAGATCCTATCACAGTTTCGTCTCAGATAGCTCTTTCTCTATGATAAGACATTAAGTGTTTTAAGGCATTAGCATTTATCATGAAGAAGCTTCTAGGTAGTCTTCTCTACATCGGTAAATAAGGGTCAGGTCTCTGAGACCATGGAATGGTCTGGAGAACAGAGTAAGCAAGGGATCAGAGAACAGGAGGGTGAGGCATTGCTGCACACGAGGGAGGCAGAGTCACTTCTGTGGAGCAGTGTGTGACCACCAACAAGAAACGTTAGATGGAGATTAGGCATGGTTGGAAAACAACCACAAGTCAACATTCACATTTCATAATTTTGCCCAAAGTTGGCTCTGCATTATCACAGGAAAATGTTTCATTCTTACCTTCTTCTAGGATGCTCCAAATCTGAGTCCTGCTCATCATAATTTTAAGATGATTCTTATACTCCTAAATACTCAAGCTCATTATCTCTGGCTACCAAACTTAAATAATAAGTTGTAATAATTCACATTTTACTGAATTTATTAATAGCATTTTTAGTTGATTATTACTGATGTGTAGACATTAGAGATTTGGGTATATGAATAAGTATCCATTCCTGGTTGAACTCAGATTTTAGTTAAAATCTTACTTTATTCTATTTGAATGTATGCATCCTTATGTTTCTAGAAAACATATAAACTATCTAACTTTTTAACATTTTGCATAGAATTGTGCATAATAATATATTTTTATGATTTTGACTTTTATTTTAAGTGTAAAGTCATTCGAGTATTTTAAGCAAGGGACACTTAATTTAATTTACACATTTAATGTAAATTTTTTATATACATGCATACAAAACAGTACATGTTGTAAGTATATAGCCTGGTGACTACTACTCTAATCAGGCAATAAAGTACTTTCAATACCTTCTCAGACCAGCAGTTGGCGTAATGGCTATGTCGCTGGACTCCCACGTAGTCGACCACAGTTCTAGTCCCAGACCCGGTGGCTTAAACTCACACTAGGCACGTATGCGTGCATACCCAAGATCCCGAGAGGAGAATGGAGGAGAAGGGATTGCGCCATGGTCATCCCCTCTTGGGGGTGATTTCTTGCTTTCTGTCTCTCTGTCTGTCTGGCAAGCGCACGCACCCTATAGCAAAAACCTCTACAAAAAAAACACAAAAAAACCTTCTGTGCCCTTTTTTGGCCTGCCTACTGCTTGACTTGAGTAACTACAGTCCTCAGTTCTGGAATCATACATTAGTTTTATTTTATTTTATTTTTTACTTTGTGGAGATATTTACCTTAGGGCATATGCGCCTACCAGAGAGAGACAGAGACAGACAGACAGTAAGAAGGAAAGTGAGAAATCACCTCCAGGGGGATGGCCACACCACAAATCATTTTCCATTCTTCTCCCAGGAACACGTACACATACATGAACAGCATGATTTTCAAGTCACTGGGCTGGGACTCAAACTGCAGTCGGCCAAGTGGGTGTTCAGTGACATAGTCACCATGCTGTCTGGTTGTCCCTCCCATAGGTTAGTTAATTGCTTCAGAACTCTCCATTACTGGACTTACAGAGTATGCATTCCTTTCTATCTTGTGTCTTGTGCTTAAATTAGGTTTGTGAGATTTATCCACATTGTTACATGTCAAGTAGATAGTTCATTTTCAATGTCATATAATATTCTTTGTATGAATATACTGCAGTTATTTATCAATTCCACTGTAGATATATATGGTTGATTTACTTATTCTGTTTGTTATTTATTATTTTTATTTTTGGACTCTTTTTTTTTTTTGAGGTTTTTGCCATAGGGTACGTGTGTTCGCCAGGAAGACAGAGAGACAGAAAGCGAGAAATCACCCCTCAATGGGGATAGTCATGCTGCAATCCCTTTTCCTCCATTCTCCTCTCGGGATCTTGGGCATACACGCACACGTGCCTGGCGTGAATTTAAGCCACTGGGTCCGGGACTAAAACCGCGGTCGACTACATGGGAGTCCAGTGACACAGCCATTACGCTAACTGCTGGTCCCTATTTTTGGACTCTTTAGGATTTTTTGGACTCTTTAGGATGATTTTTATGGCTATTCTTATAGTAAGAATATGTATACAAATTTGTTATATATATATATATATATATGGAAGAACGAAATTGATGAATCCAAATCTATATTTATGTCCAACTTCATTAGATACTATCAAAAAGTTTTACAAAATGGTTGTACCAGCATATTTTAGATGTTTTGGTTGTTCTACATCTTCAATAATGTGGTTTTTAAATTTTGTTTTTAATATTTACTACTCCATTGCTTGTGTTATGGAATTGAACTACATTTCTAATTAGCATTTCTCAGTTATTACCAATGAAATTGAAGCTTTCATAGCTTTTGTTTTGTTTTAATTTTCCAGAGAGAGAGAAAAAACGAGAAAGCACCCTACATGATGTAATCACAGTCTCTTCTTTTTCATCTCTCCTCTTTTTGGGATTTTGGACAAGCATGCATACATGCCCAATGTGTGTTTCAAGCTGCCAGGTCTGGGATTCTAACAACATGGTCAGCAATGTGAGAACTAGCCACCGTAACCAACAGTCTTTGGCTGACCCTCACATATTTATGGGTTAAATTTTATCTCCTTTGCTGAAATGTCTAAGTCTTTTGCCCATATTTGTATAAGGTTTTCTATCTTTTTCTTATTAATTTGTAGAAATCAAAAAATGACTTGGGATATGAGAATAGAAGCAAGGAGCTCACATCCAGACAGAGGTACAATGCAAAGCTCTCTGTAAGGCTGGCACATGTAGGACGAGTCTGGGTTCACATCTGGAGACTTCCCTGTGTATGACAGTCCTGTGCATGACCATGATAGGGAGCTGGCTCACCTTGTGGTGAGATTACAGGGTCAAAACCTTTGTAAATTAGCCCTATCTACTTCAAGGGTTTTATCTTGTGCAACTGACTAACATTATGGCTCTTCTTTCTTTTTTAAATGTTTTTCATTATTATTTATACATTAAATCACTAAACGTCATTTGCATTGTGAAGAGACTTTACCCAGCATGGTTTACACCTCAGTCCAGCCCAGTAAGCACACTATTTTAATCATCTCCTAGTGTTACCTTCCTTTTCAGTCACTTTTCCGCTATTACTCTTGTGGCTCCTATTTGAATGCTTTGTTTTATGACCATTTTCTGTTTAAAAATGCTTCATTTTTAGACTTAATCTCTTTTTAAAAGTTATGCTTCTCCTCAGTCTCATCTAGAAGGCACCACTGTCCTAGAGATATTAAGTATTCCTATCATATTTATTACTTGATTATTTCCTGGTATACCTGGAATTATAGTTGATTTTTAAGTATTGTTTAATTTTTATTTTTACTGAAATATATTTTGCCTACAGTTAAATGCTGAGATGACAAAGGTACCATTGGATGAGTTTTAGCAAACATCTGCGCCCACGTATCCAGCACCAAATTAAGATAAAGGACATCTTTCTCACTCTAAAAAATTCTTTCATG
>NW_006159585.1:3535918-3543418 GCF_000334495.1 Tupaia belangeri chinensis | reverse complement strand
GGGAAACTCTGGGAGACATTGAGGTAGGTCAAGACCCCCAAAGCACAGGCAATTATCCCCAAAATAGACAAGTGGGATTACATCAGATTAAGAAGTTTCTGCACAGCAAAAGAAACAGTAATTACTGTGAATCAACAACCTTTGGAATGAGAGAATATTTTTCTATCCTATGCCTCAGATAAGGTACTAGTAACCAGAATGCACAGGGAATGCAAGTGGCTTACCCTCCCCCCCAAAAAAGATCAACCCAATTAAAAGATAGGACAATGAGCTGAACAAAAAACACTCTAAGAAAGACCTATGAACAGCCAAAAGCATATGAAAAAATGCTCAACATCCCCCATCATATGAGAAATGCACAGTGAAATACCACCTAATCCCTATCAGAATAGCCGTCACTATTAAAAATACTACAAACGATAAGTGTTGGCGGGGATGTAGTGAAAGGATAACTCTCCTACAATATTGGTGGGAATATAAATTGGTCCAGCCACTGTGGAGAACAATATGGAAGTTCCTCAAAGACTTACAAGTAGAACTACCATATGATCTAGCAGTACCACTCCTGGTATCTATCCAAAGGACAGGAGAATGCTCAGTCGGAAAAGTGCTTGCACATCTATGTTTATTGCAGTATTATTCATGATTGCTAAGACATGGAATCAACCCAAATGTCCACGAACAGATGAATGGATTGACAAAGTGTGGCACATATACTCCATGGAATACTATTCAGTCATAAAAAACAAAAATGACCCTGGAATTTGATTGAAAGTGGACAAATATGGAAGATTTATTGCTGTGTGAAGCAAGTCAAGCTGTGAAACAGAGACACTGTAAGTCTCTACTTAACAAATACCAGCTGTCTGCACTCTATGGTAGAGACTAAAAGATTGGAGGACATAAAATCATTGAAAATACTGGAGACTGTGGAAGGAGGATGGGAGAAGAGAAGTGTGTAGAGAAGGAAATTAGGGAGAACGAATGGAAAGTAAAACATTTGTTGGACACAGAAATGGTTTATAATCTGTTGATGATAAAATGTATAGGATTCTCATCTGGACTGCTCTGAGGTGTATTTCAGGTTGGGTAAATTCTCTTTAGAAGCTAAATGATGTATATGCAATTAAATGTGTATAAAAATAATAAATTTGGGCTTGTTTAAATTTTTTTTAACTATGCTATTATGTTTTAGGAGTTTTTATATTCTAGATACAATTCCTTTATCAAATATATGTTTTACAAATATGTCCTCCCAGTTTATGACTATTTTAAAATTTCTGATAAAATTTAATTTATCCATGTTTTAATGTTTTTTTTTTCTTTTGTGTAGTGTTATTTGGTGTATTTAGATGCTGTTGCCTAACCCAAAGTGACAAAATATACCAGTAAAATACTTGGAGATAAATTGACACTGTGTTCTCTTTTATAATTTTCATATTGCAAAGTTGTGTATTTAGGTCAGTGATACATATTAAGTTAATTTTAATAGAGTTTGAGAGATAAGGAGGAAAGTATTTCTTTATGTTGTTTTATTGGGAAGCAAAAAGGTATACATGAGTTCCAGCACTACATGTCGAAAAGACAACCCCCTTTCCACTAAACTTCATTGATGTTACAATAAGTTGTCCACTTATCTGTACACTCCTTTGTATACTTTCTATTCCATTCCTTTTATCTAGTGTCCACCTTTATACCAATACTGCAATATCTTGATAACTATCTGTTTGTAGTAAGTCTTAAAATCTTTGTAATGCATCTTAATCCTCCATGTTGTTCTTTATCTTTCTTTCCTTTTTATTTTTTTTCCAAAATTGCATTGTCTGTAGTAGGTCTTTTGCATTTCCATATGAATTTTTACAATCAAACTGCCAGTTTTGGGCCAGCCAGTGGCATAGTGATTATGGTGGCTGAATTCCATATAGCTGGCTGTGGGATTGAAGTCTTAAACCTAATAGACTGAAAAAGCAGAACCAGCAGTTGGCATAATGGGCTATGTCACTGGACTCCCTTGTAGTTGAACACAGCTCAAGTCCTGGAACTGGTGGCTTAAACTCACGCCAGGCGTGTGTGCATGCATGCCCAAGATCCCGAGAAGAGAAAGGAGAAGGGATTGAGGTGTGGCCGTCCTATTTCTGGGTGATTTCTCGCTTTCTGTCTCTCTGTCTCTCTCTGTCTTGACTTTCAGCAAAGTGCACACACCCTATAGCAAAAACCTCTCCAAAAAAAAAAAAAAAAAAAAAAGAAAGAAAGAAAAAAAAAGAAAAGAAAAGAAAAGGAAAAAGTATACTGGATGCATGTTTATGCATGCCCAATATTCCAAAAGGAGAAATGAAGAAGAGATTGTAGTATGACCTTCCCCTTTGAAGTGCCTCCTCACTTTCTCGCTCTCTCTCTCTCTCTCTTTCTCTCATCTTTCTCAGAAAGTGTGCATGTCTTCTGGCAACTTTTTTTGGTCAATTTCTATAAAAATGTATGTGGAATTTTTAACCAAGATGAGAAAGTGTGCATGTCTTCTGGCAACTTTTTTGGTCAATTTCTATAAAAACGTATGTGGAATTTTTAAGCAAGATTACATTTAACCTAGATTCGTTAAGGCAAATTTTTATTTTAACGTATTGAGTCTCTGGCCCAGGGACATACCGTCCCTTCACTAAAATCTCTTCTTTCAACAATAATTTTATAATATTCAGAGAATTGGTGTGACACATCTGTTGTCAAATGATCTCTAATTTTTGATGCTATTATAAAGAGCATTTTTTTTTTGAGAGGTTTTCGCTATAGGGCACGTGCGCTCGCCAGTCAGACAGAGACAGAGAGACAGAAAGCAAGAAATCATCCCCCAGGGGGGATGGCCATGCCGCAATCCCTTCTCCTCCATTCTCCTCTCGGGCTCTTGGGCACGCACGCACACGCACCCGGCGTGAGTTTTAAGCCACCCGGTCCGGGACGCAAACTGCTGTCCACTATGTGGGAGTCCAGCGACATAGCCATTACGCTAACAGCTGGGCCCTATAAAGAGCAATTTTAATTTAAAATTTTTGTCTGCTAGTAGATTGCAGAGATAAAACTAATTTTTAAGCATTGATTGCATGTTCTATAAGCTTGCTAAGCTCACACTACTCCTAGTAGCTTTATTATAAATTCTATCAGGTTTTCTACATAAATGATCTTGTCATCCAGAAATAAAGAGATTTAACTTTGTTTATTTTTGTTTTAAGTTTGAATGCCTTTTATTTCTCTTTTTATAGAATCTTCCTACACTACCCGAAAACTCCAGAACAAGTATGAAAATAAGTGGTGAGGTCAGACAGCTTTGTCTCTCTCTCTCAAACAAATATCTCATAATATGATGTTTACATTTTCCCTTTACTTTAAAATAAAACAAGTGACCAGAGGCAAGGCATAACTTGTAGGATCATCCAAACCATACAGCTATTGGCAAATGAGCTTCTGAGATTCTGGTATGCTATTTTCCATTTCAGAAACATACACAGTACACAAATATATGCAGATTCTAGTTTCAAGACATTTTATTTAAATAAAAACATGGATAGTTTAGAATATTTTTGAAAGTTAGAATACATAAACATAATGTTTGCCTACATAAAATCTGCCTAAGTTTGACAGTGTCTGGGTCTATTAGTGGACCATTACCTGATATGAAAGAAAAGGCAGATGGCTGAAATGAGCAAGAAAGACAACATTTGAGGGGCCGGCAGGTGGTGTGGTGGTTAAGGGCACTGGACTCCCACATGTCTTATCACAGTTCAAGTGCAGGACCTGGTGGCTTGCTTTCACACTTTCCCTCTCTCTCTCTCTCTCTCACTCTGTCCCTCTCTGATAAAATTAAAAGATGAATGAATATAATATTTTTTTTACTCTAGACTAGTATATATATATACCTCAGTCCAGCCCAGTTGAGATCACCATACACATCCTCGTCAACAGATAATAGACCTATCTGTGTCCCACAAGTGTCTTATCTCTCCATTTTCCCCCAAAATTTCCTATGCTCTTCCCCTCTCACACATTCTATACACTTTGTCTCTAGTGTCCATTACAATTTTTAATACTTTTATGTTCTCCAGTCTTTCAGCCTCTACCATAGAGTATAGACAGTTGGTATATGTAAAGTGGAGACATGCAATGTCTCTCTTTCATAGCCTGACTTGCTTCACTCAGCAACAAATCTTTAAAAAAGACAACATTTTAAAAGATGGATTTATCTTTGCATATTTGTACAAATAAGAATGTGCTCAAGTTTCACCAAGTACAGAGAATTTTTCACTTTTCTTTTTCACCAAATAAATATGATAAAAATCTATTACTTGCATATTCTATACTAATTGCTGGACAATGACAGTGATATTATATTCTCTTTTCTGTTATTAGACATTTATAAGAGTCTCCAGAGCTCCATAAAACTGCAGAGGAACTGTATTCTCTGAGAGCATTGCTATAAACTTCCCACTAGATGGAGATCTATACCTATTCGATGTCTAAATACAAAGCAGTTCCACTTGAAGCTGCACATCTGGGCTCCTGTGATGAGGAGGACCTGTCCATACACTCATTTACTCACGCAGCACCTTCAGAGCATCTACTGTTTGCCAACCTGAATATTAGGGATACAGTGATGAACAAGACACAGTTACTGCCCTGAAAGTTCTCCCAGAACCCTAAGGAGGGACCAGTATGTAACCCATTAATTAACATTCAAAATGATAAGTATAGTGATGGAAAGCTTTGAGCACTCCTGACTTGGGGAACATGTAAAGTATCTCTGCAGTAGCTTTGCATTTCCCTAGACTGTATTTAAACAAACACAAATAAAAAGCCAGGGCCAGTTCAGTGGCACAGCAGTAATATGCTGTTCAAGCGAAGCTGGATTCATATGGAAGATCACAGGTTTAGCTCCAGGTTGATTGTACACACCCATTGTGCATACCTATCATCCCGGCTGGCTAGCAAGGCTGGTGGGATCTTGACAGGAGGTGCTCTCTCAAGAATACTTGTCTTGCCGTCGGCAGCCACCATGGTTATAAGGTGCTGGACTCCCACGTGGCTGACTGCAGTTGGAGTACAGGACCGGGCAGCTTGTAAATCAGGCCAGGCATGTGTGCGTGTGTGTCCAAAACCCCAGGAGGAGAATGGAGGATAAGGAATTGTGGTGTGGCCATCCCTCCAGTAGGTTATTTCTCACTTTCCCTCTTACTGTCTTTTTTCATCTCTGGCCAGTGAGTGCCCATCCCCTGTGGCAAAAACCTTAAAAAGGAAAAAAAAAAAATTCTTGTCTTTCTCTGTCTCTCTCATTCTGTCTTTTACTCTCATAAAAGAAAAATAATTAATTTCAAAAAGACAAAACTAAGCAGATAAACAGAAACAGGAGAAGTTTTGTAAGAGTTGATTTTTAAAAAGAAGTCCAATACAATAAATACAAATTGAGCATCTGGTACATATATGTACAAACCAAGTTTTTAGGAGCTACCATGGAAAACAAATGACCATTGTTTTATTCATTCACTGTATAAGAAATCACATCAGATGGAGAAGTTACAATGAGTAAACACATCACTATATTACAGAAAATACTACACTAAGAAGACTCGGTTTCTGAGGAGAGAAGGTTAACTTTTGGCTGGGGAAATCAAGTTTTTCTTTTTCTTTTAATAATTATTTATTTATTTAATTCCATTTGTTGTTATTAATTTTTAATTTTACCAGAGTCAGAGAGAAAAAAGGGGAAAGCGAGAAAGCAAGCTGCCAAATCTAGGACTCGAACCACTGTTGGCCCTGTGGGAAATCAACACCTCTAACCACCAAACACCTGCTGGCTCCTCAAGAAGTGTTTTTAGCTGAGAGGTATCATATAATCTTTTTAGAACAGATAAGGGTTCAATCAGGACAAATGATTGGGAACTTCACTTCAGCCAGAAGGAATAGATGAGAAAATTACTACTGGAACAAAGCCCTTGCACTGTTTCCAAAGGCTTTGTTGAATTCTCACGTTGCTAACAGCAACCTGAGCAGCTCTGTGTCTTTGGGCATGTCAATTACTGAGTTGTCAGAAAAGTCATGATGCCTTTTTCCATAGAAAAACATAAAAAATGTATCATGGCTTTTGTGACAACCTAATAGTTTTGCTGGGTACCAACTTTCTTCTCTAGTAATTAGTTGATTAGACATGCATAATCTCTGTCTTTCATCTCAAAGATGCTCAGTTTCTTTCTTCTCTAGTAATTAGTTGATTAGACATACATAATCTCTGTCATTTCAAAGATGCTCAGTTCGAACATGAACTAGTGAGAAGACATAGGTTTCATTTAGGGAATGACAATTCTGCATTTCTAGCTAAGGTATAAGATCTGTTATTGGATTGCGGCTGCTGTTTGCTGAATTGAATTCTCACCAAAATCAAATGTGAAGCCCTAATGCTCGGTATCTCAGCAGGTGACTATTTGGAGACAGAGACTTTAAAAAGGCAGTTTAGGGAATGTCTCTGGACTCCCACATAGCTAACTATGATTCGAGTCCCAGACCCAGAAACTTGAAACTCATGCTGGGGATGTGTGCACACATTCCCCAAATCCCAGAAGGAGAATGGAGAAGTGATTGTGGCATGACCGTCTTCCCTGAGCAGGAGGTAATTTCTCACTTTCTGTCCCTGTCTCTGTCTCTCTGGTGAGCCCATGCACCCTAGAGCAAAAATCTCTTTTAAAAAAACCAACCAAACAAATAAACAAAAACAAACAACAACAAAACTCAAAAAGGCAATTTATCTAGAATAAGGACATTAGGTTAGGCCAGTCTGGCAGGTGTCCTGATGTGAGTAGAACATGTGGACACATGAAAAGACACAATGTAAGTGCACAGAGAAAACCCATGAAGACACAGTGAGAGAGTGGCCACTTGTAAGTCACAGAAAAAGGCCTTCCAAGAAACCAACCCTGTTGACACTTTGATCTTGGAGTTTCTCAGCAGAACTGTGAGAAAATAAGTTTGTGTTGCTTAAGTTACCACATCTGTAGTAATGTGTTAGGGTAGCCTAGTAAACTAGTACAGAGCTTATTGTAAAATGAACCTAAAAAAAATAAGCTTGACCCATTTCATAGAATTCCTTGAAACATAGATAGAAATTATATACTTAATCTGATACTAGAGTAAGAAACTCTCACAAGTCGTGAGCATTAGAAAGAGAACCTCTTGCTAGTATGCAATCAATACCTTGAATCTTTGAGTAAAGACATGGCATAACAATAGACAATATTAGGAAAGCTTTTGAAAACCACTGAGGCCAAGCAGTGGTGTGGTAGGGTGGATGGATCCCACATGGCCGACTGCTCAGTTCAAGTCTCAGACTTGGCAGCTTGGAGAGATGCTGGGACATGGGAGCGTGTTCTCAAAATCCAAATAAGAGAGATGAAAGAGAAAGGACTGCAGCACAGCCCCCCTCCCCCATAAAGGGTGTTTTCTCTCTCTCTATGTGTGTCTCTTTCC
>NW_006159585.1:3503925-3535900 GCF_000334495.1 Tupaia belangeri chinensis | reverse complement strand
CTTTCCCTCTCCCTGTGTCTCTTTCCAGTGAGTGTGCACACCCTGCAGCAAATTAAAAAAGAAAGCCATCTGAAAAGAAGAAAATGGAATTCAAATGCTATAGTTTAGTAGGAGCTCTATTCAGATCAGGAACCAGAAGAACATGTTCTTTTGTGGACTTTTCACCCCAAGTCCTTGGTAGTGTTTATTTATTTATTTAAAAAGTTTACTTATTTATTTACTCTATGAGAAATAGAGAAAAGAGAGAGATAGCACCCCCAATATGGCTCTGACTCCATGATCCACTCTTAGCCCTTGGCTAGCCCTGACTATGGACAAACATACCCTGCAAACTAAGGGAGGTCTATGGATTTGAACCAGGATTCTTCCCATGTGGGATTGCTTTGCTGAGTATTGTGTTTTACTGCTTTACCATTGTCTGGCCCTTTTGGTGACTCCTTGACCTCATGGAGTTGCTGTTTTATTGTTTGTAACATAGGAATATTAATACTGGTTATCTTCTATCTACAAAGTGTTTTCTGATGAAATTGGAAAATATTGAGAAAGTGCCCTAAGAATGAATAATGGAGGGCTAAATAGATAGTTAATGTTAGAAGGGACCATAAAGGGGCCAGCAGGTGGTGTGGTGGTTAGGGCACTGGACTCCAGACCTGGTGGCTTGTTGCTCATTTTCTCTCTCTTTCTCTCTGGTAAGTGTGTGTGTGTGTGTGTGTGTGTGTGTGTGTGCCCTGTAGCATATTAAAAAATAATGATAATGATAAATAAAAATTAAGTGAATAATTCTTTGAAAACTAAGAAACTATAAAGCATAATTTTCTTAATTGAAAGTTTTAGACATAGGTAGAGCATTAATTGTATTAAAAGCAGTAAAAATATGCTGACACTTCAGTCCTAATCTCTAACACTAAATAGCCTGCAATCTTTTTTTTAATGATTCCTATTATATAGCTGGACAATTTCATGAATTCAATTGCCATACATTTGGAAGAAAGGTAAGAGGTCATTTAATTCAAGCATACACTAAGCTCTGGAAATCCTTTACTTCAAAATGAACTATATCATTCTTAAAAAATTACTTAATTTCATCTGCATGTATGAATACATGTGTAAATCTATACTGCAAGTATTTATAGAAAAGGAGAGTTAATATATTTTAAAGAGTTGAAAAGATCACTCGATATGTTATTACTGTTGTTACAACTATAATTGGTAATAATTACAGTCACCTTCTCATCAAGTTAAATCTTCATGATGCTTAAGAGCACACACATTATATTTTTACTTGTGCTGATTGTTAAAAAACCCTTTCTTATATTTGGCTTAATTTTGCCTTCTCTGATTTTTAACCATCGACCCCTAATTACTTAGAAAGTTATTTTTTTTATATTCAGCTTAATTTGCCTTTCTCTGATTTCTACTATAGACTCTTGTTTTCTTCTTGTTTCATTTTAACTTTAACTCTTCTTTCTTCCAAATTAAAACTCCTTTTATTATTTGAAATCAGCACTCATAATTTTTAGGTCTTTAATTTTTATTTCAAATATCTAGTTTTAGTCTATTGTGTTGCTAAAAAGTGAGTATCTGGGGACCAGTAGATGGTATAATGGTTATGTTACTGGCTTTCCACGTAGTTGACCATGGTTCAAGTCCTAAACCTGGTGGCTTAAAACTCATGCCAGGCGCATGTGCGTGTGTGCCTAAGATCCCAAGAAGAAAATGGAGGAGAAGGGACTGAGAGGGACTGAGACGTGGCCATACCCACTAGGGGGTGATTTCTCTCTGGCAAGTGTATACACTCCATTGCAAAAAAAAAAAAAGCAACTCTAAAAAACTCTGAATCTTATCATTTATAAAGATTTTAGTTTTATCTAACTCATGGTTTAGAAGATCCAAAATCAAGGGACTACATCTAATGAGAGTCTTCTTGCTGTAGGGGCTCTGCAGATCCTCAAGTTAGTATATGTTATCACATGACAAGATCTTGTATATGCCTGTTATCTGTGGCTCTTCTTATGAAACTACCAGAAATCAATTATGGGGGATCTGCTCTGATGAACTAATCACTTCTCAAAGCCCTCCACCTCTTAAAAAAAAAATTGGGTTAATTCTACCTCCTCAATGTCATTATAGTGGCTCACCAAATTTTAACACATGAACTTTCAAGGAACACATTCAGACCAAAATATAATGAAATCATACATATTATGATTGATTTTCATTTCTCTGCCATAGTTGCTATACCCTAGTTGCCTAGTTAAATCCATACTTTCCTTATTAGGTAGTGCCTGAAAAAATATTTTAACACACTTATTCAGTTATGGGTTGACTATTGTTGAACATTTTAAAGAATGCTTATTCTTGTCACTGTATTTTCTAACTACTAGTCCCTAGCACTGTGTCATTCACATCGCAGATGCTCAAAAAATAATTTTAGGTTTTAGTATAATTAAGTGAATATTTTAGGCTTAAATTAACATTTTAGGCAGCCATTTCTAGTTGCTGGCTCTCCTAATGTTTTTCAGTAAACTCAAATCTAAAGTCATAGAGTTTTGCTAAGACAGCCCTGCAGACTAGTGGTTAAGAGAGCCAATCTCTCCTGAATGACCATGGTCTAAATTCTGCTCTAAAGGCTGACAAAATCTACCAAGTGTGTGTTCATGCATTCCCAGAATCCCAACATGGTGAGAAAATGGAGGAGAAGAGATTATAGCATTGCCTTCTGGCCATTTAAATAAAAACATGTTTATTAAACTAGTACAAAAATTTTGCCCCACACATAAAGTTTCAGTTCTCTTTAGTGGTCAATAGAACAATAAAGCCATTTAGTAGGCATAACTAGAATTTTAATAATAACTTAGACTGTGATTACATTTTATGTCATTTAGAAGGATGCAAATGTTTTCGTGTGACAGGAAACAAACTGTGCTGATTTGCAGCACAGCTGTGGAAAATCAGGTGCTGTCTTTTTTACATGTGTGTATTTTATATCCCAGTGATGATTATATGTTCACAATATGGCTGAAAAAGAAGTGGGGGAGGACTCAAAGCCCAAAGAATCTCTCTCTCTCACACCCTTTCCTCAGCTTCTCAGAAATATCCTGGCTTCAATTCTTTGTACGTGAAGCTGTCAGTCAAACTAGGTGTTCTTGATGTTGAGATGTCACTCAAAATGGACACTGTGTAAGTGACACTGCCATTCACAATTTCAAAATGGCTGCCTGGCAAATAGAGTTGTCAGTCATCTTGAACATTTCAGTCTGCTACATTGTCAGTAAGATGGGCTGGTATGTACTCATAGCTGCTTCAACAGATCTGAAGGGCCTTGATTAACTCCCTACTCTGTAGTTCTCTTACATAGCGTTTTGTTTTTGTTTTTGTTTTTGCTTTTTTTTTTCTTTTTAACTAAGAAGATGTTTTGTTTTTTCTAAAGCTAATGATGACCAGGATCTACGATAGGAAGGACTGGTAAAGAGAACATATTTAGAACAGAAATTGCTAATAAAGATGGGTAGGGAATTAGGTTGTCTGCCAACTCAACTTGTCACCATCCTGGGCCAAGGAGAATGGAGTGTAGACCATGATAGTCATTATGGACATTTGTGCATTCATTTACTTCATAAACTTATAGGTATTTCTAGTGGAAACCAGTCAATATTATTTGAAATAAGACATAAATGTGTTGAGAGAAAAGCAGGACTTCAGAAGTTTCCACTTCTCACCTGTTGCAGAGTAAGTACATTATCCCACAGTGCTCCAATTGTGCTTGCTCTTCTCTCTCTTGGCAAAGTTTCACTTGTGTGATGAAATCTCTTTGCTCCTTATTTATATTTATTTATTTATCAGAGGATTTTGCCTTAGGATACATGCACTCACACCAGAGAGAGAGAGACAGAGAAAGGGAGAGGGAAAGTAAGAAATCACCCCCACCCCCTGAGGATGGCCATACCCCAATCCCTTCTTCTCTATTCCCCTCCCAGGATCTTGGGCATGCATGCACGTGCACACACACACGCACACACACACACACACACACACGCTCTGCATGAATTTCAAGCCACTGAGTCTGGGATTGTAACTGTAGTGAGTCATGTGGGAGTCCAGCAACATAACTGCTATGCCATCTGCTGGTCCCTAAATCACTTTGCTCTTTATCAACTACATTGCTGCAAAGCGATGCTTTCTTCTTCCTCCTTAATTTAATGGCTTCAACTAATCAGTTGGTTTAGTTATAAAGTACTGTGGCATATGTATTAGATTTGGAGGGCATTATTTGAATATATGTGTATAAAGTTCCAATTATAAATATAATTTGAGGCTGGTCTCTCGGCATAGTGGTTAGGTGCTATGCATTGGAAGTCGGATCTCACATGGAACCCTGTGGCTTAAAAAAACACACCAGACATAGGTGCCTATATGTGCTCCAAATCTTATTGGGAAGGAGAAATGGAGGAAATAATATTGTGGTGTGACCATGTTCTATTGGAGTGTTTTCTCACTGTCTCAGTCTCACTCACATGAATGCACATGCTTGCTGGCAATTAAAAAATAATTATAGCAATTCAATATGACAGGGTTAACATGATTTTTCAGTCACACTTCTTAGCTGGTAAATGAGATATTAATATGTAGTTTTAATTGCAGCAAGTTTCAAAAAAAAAAGAACACTTCATGTTCACTAAAAATACATCTTTTTTTTTTAAAAAGAGATTTTTGCAATAAGGCATGTACACTTACCAGAAACAGAGAGAGAAGTGTGAAATCACCCTCCAAAGGTATAGTAATGCTAGAATTCTCTTCCACTCTCCTCTAGGGATTTGCAACATGCATACATACACACACTCAGTGTGAATTTCAAACTTCTGGGTCTGGGACTCAAACCATGTTCACAATGTGGGAGTCTAGTGCCTTAACCATTATGCCACCCGCTGCCCTTGCATCTTATTTTTAATAACTGTTTTAGAAACTAGGATTGTGTGCAATACCGGGTAAGCCTTCAGAAAGTAGTCTTAAGTGAAGGAATCTTAGGTGGACTGTGTGCAGTAAGAGGCTTCTCTCTCTCTCTCTCTCTTTTTGGAGAACTTTTTGCTATAGAGCATGTGCACTTGCCAGAAAGAGAGAGACATGAGAGTTGACATTACACCAAGGCTGTGTTGCTGGACTCCCATGTAGTTGACTGCAGTTCGCGTCCCGGACCCGGTGGCTTAAACTCACGCCGGGTGTGTGTGCGTGCATGCCCAAGATCCCGAGAGGAGAATGGATGAGAAGGGATTGCAGATGGCCATCCCCCCTGGGAGAGTGATTTCTCACTTTCTGTCTGTCTCTCTCTCTCTCTCTCTGTCTTTCTGGCCTATAGCAAAAACTTCTTAAAAAAATAAAAAAGAGTAGTACAGACAATATTTCTACCTCAAGTAGGCTCAGTATTTGCAATGATGGAACACATTTCCTTGATATCATTTGTGTGGTCAGAAGTACTCAGCCTGATTCTCTACTCTTCTGTGTTGTCCTACAATGAAATGGGCTGCAGTCTTCATTTTTTGCTCTGTAGCACAATCTACTTCTAGGAACCAGGTTTTCTATTACACCAATAAAATTAAGGGCTTACTACAATGTTATTCTAATTCTTCCTCATGGCCTATCTAGAAATAACGCCAACCCCGCCATTCAAAACCCAACTTGAAATTGACATTGCTGCCTCACCTGATTATGACTGTCACTTACTTCGCCACTTCTGACCACTATTTTTCCCAGAAAATTGCAGCTCTTTGTATATGTCCTAATATATGAATGTATGATATCTTTGGACCCTGATTAATGGACTCTGGCTACTCCCTTCAATCTGATCTCTTTCTTCAGCCCCAGTTTTCCTTTGCTTGATTCTTTCCTGATTGATGTCATACCTCTTAGGCAAGTTTCCCTAGGGTATGGAAAACAACCTCAATACTATACAAATAGATATGTTATTATGACCAAAATCTTCATTTTTATAGAAAATCTTTCATTTTTTCCAAAAAAACTTTATTTATTTAATTTATTTACTTTAATTTGACTAAAGAGGGTCAGAGAGAGGGGGGAGAAATGGGAAAGCAAGCTGCTGGGTCTGGGACTTGAACTGCCATGTGGGAGTCCAGCACTTTTAACCATCATGGCACCTGCTGGCCCCAATAATCTTCATTTCTAAATGACAGAAACTGTATAAAGTACTACATTTCATTCATAAGTTTTAAAGTATTTTCTTCTCTTTTGCTTATGCTTATTAGTTGTTTCTCCTAGCTGTGGCTTGACTTCTTAATCGATCCAAAAACCCTTGAAATAATGTTTAATAAACATGGCAGAAGCTTCTTTTATTGGGAAAATAAAAGAAAGATGATGAACCTGCTACTAGTTCCTTGGCTGAATTTCATTAGAAGTCTGCATTAGAAATTTCTGAGTTTTCCTTCCAGCTCTAAAAATTTCTGATATTATATTAATGAATAGAGAAGTGAAAAAATGAGAGAAGTAATGTATTTCTAGAGAATAGGAAATTAGGAAGTACGCATTAGAAATAACAAGTCCCTGTGTAGTTGATGGCAGTGCTGCTCAGTGATCAGTTTCAAATGAAGGACACCATGTCATCATGAGGAGAGTAACATATACATCGAGGATGTCACATATAATCTCTTACTGGATTGGGATCTTGCATGATTTTGTTAAACTACAGTTGTAATGTTTTTGACTGTACTTCCCTTGAGAGACACTAGGTGGCACAAGGATTTAATTTCCTAAAATGAAGACAGGCCTACATCTTGGAAAAAACATGTGTTGCACAGCTATTTCAGGTTCATTCAAATAATAAAGTCTTTTCTTTTCATATTTCACTTATATATTTATTATACTAAAGACTTGTTTTCAAAATGATGTAGAACATTCTATTAATTTAATTTGCTATGAAAATAGGCTACTCTGTGTGGTAGAGTATATTTATAATGCAAAACCTATTGAATATAGGTCATTAATAAACCAAAACAGAAAAGACTTTGGAAGAAAGAGAATACAGGACAGATTAGAAACATAAAATATTAATGGAATAAAGATAGAATGAAGAGGGGCACAAACAAGAGAAAATAAAGGGAATATAGAAAAATAAGATGTTGGGACCAGCAGTTAGCATAATGACTATGTCGCTGGACTCCCATGTAGTTGACCGTGGTTCACGTCTCGGACCCAGTCACTTAAAACTCATGCCGGGCGCATGTGCATGTGTGCCCAAGATCCTGAGAGGAGAACGGAGGAGAAGGGATTGTGGCGTGGCCATGCCCCCCTGGGGGTGATTTCTCACTTTCTGTCTCTCTGTCTCTGTCTTGCAAGGTCACACCCCCTTTAGCAAAAACCACTCCAAAAAAAAAAAAAAAAAGAAAAGAAAAATAGAATGTTAAAGTAGAGTGGAAAAAAAGGTGTGCAAAGAGAAAGAATGAGAAAGAGGAAAGAAAAAAAAAAAAGAATAGCATTGAGAATTCCACAGAGGAAAACTGAGGAGATAGTAGATTTCAACAACAACAGCAAAAGTGTAAAGGGAGAGAGACTCAGGAGGGTTTGGGGTGATGATAGAGGGTTATTCTTTCTACCCCAGTATTTTGTATCTTTGGTTTACACATCTTTAAAAAACATGAGGAGTTTGATACATACATACAATGTACAGTGTACTGCCAAAATACCACAACCACTGAATGAGTGGATAAACCCTTTGGTTTATCACAAACTGAAGTACATCTTGAAGCTTGTCCTTTTATTGGGGTTCAAATGATCTCCTCAGTAAAAATGACTTAGAATGATATCAACATTCTCACTTGATCCAGAAGGAACATTGCTAGGCATGTAAAACATGATCTCCCACAATTCACCCCCTCCCAGATCTGACATTAAAATCTATTCTCTAACTTTGTCAATGATAGCACTTAATAAGAGATCTAAGTATTTGTAGAGCTCCTTTATTCATAGGATCTTGCTCACAAATTGCAAAACCAGAGCTTTGAATAGAAGAATGACTTCAAATACCTCTCTACCCAATATCATTCCATGATCATGGGTAATAATAATGAGGATGAAAAATCATCTTAAGTCAGAAGAGTATAACTCTAAGTCATGGAATTACAAAAGTGAGCTTATTTAAAACTCTGTCCAGTGAAATTAATAAGAGAACTGCTCAGTAACCATAAAAATGATCCCATGGTGGGACCACCAGTTAGCGTAATGGTTATGTCGCTGGACTCCCACATAGTTGACCGCGGTTCGAGTCCTGGACTCGGTGGCTTAAACTCACACCAGGCGTGTGTGCGTGCGTGCCCAAGATCCTGAGAGGAGAATGGAGGAGAAGAAGGGATTGTGGTGTGGCCATCCCCCTTGGGGGGTGATTTCTCGCTTTCTATCTCTCTGTCTCTCTCTGTCTTTCTGGCGAGTGCACGGGCCTGTAGGAAACACCTCTCAAAAAAAAAAAATGATCCCATGGTAGGGAACTCAAACTAAAAATATATAAATATTTAATTATAATTATATAATAAAATTATTAAAATCAAGCTGTGCCCATTAAGTAAACATTTTTGGCTGGAAGTTTTTATGGACTATGGGGACTGTATGTTTATATCTCCCCTATGTTCATATGCGGAAATCCTAAGTCCCAATGGGATGATATTCGGAGACTGAGTTATCATTAGTCACGATGGTAGAGCCTTCATGATGGGATTGATGCCCTTGTAAAAAATAGTAGAAATAGTTGCATTCCCTTTCTCTGTTCTCCATCATTTGAGGATAAAATAACAAGATAGTCCTCTGTAAATTAAGAAGAAGGCTCTCAACAGACACTGTGTTTGCCCACATCTTGGACTTTGAAGCCTCTAGAACTATGAAGAAGAAAATGTTTGTTGTTTAAACCACCCAGCCTATGGTAATTTATTATAGCAACCTAAACAAACAGACAATACCATAGTAGTAAAGGTAATCAAACCAGCTCAAGAGAAAAAAAAAAAGAAATACATTAATATATTGGTAGATATATCCAGTAAATTCAAGGATGAAGTTGGCTTCAGTTTCTCTGAATACAGTTGTAATAAAAGAGATTACAAGATTTCTGTATCTTCATATCTCAATTCTGTGGTTTTCTTTTTGACTTAGTTTGTTACTGAATTCAGGAACCAAATAATGCCTCCTGGGTTCTCTCTCTGTTTTTCTCCCCATCTAGGATCTGCCTGGTTTCAGTCTAACTATAATCTGTGTTGAGATGGCAGGAAACATGGCCACACAGCCTTAGATTCATGTTTTCTAAACATTGGACATCTTCTGTAAATAAGTTGTCCATTTTAGCTATTATAGAATAGATTGGAAGATGGCCTGGATTCATTTGGTATAGGTTGAGTTATCTGGTCATCCTCTCATTACTATAGCCAAAAAATAGGTTTGCTTAATTTACTATGCCCACAGATAAATACCCATCACTGTGTGAGATGATATGGGACCAGCCTCCTGCTAGTGGGGGTAAATAAAATTCTACTAGAAAGAAGAGTAAATGGGGCTGGTGACAGCAGCTTTGTGCACTAGCCAATCAGTGAAATCAGAACATTAGTCTCTGTGTACCTGTGTGATATGCCCTTTACCAGTATCTACAAATTCAGTTTTACTAATAAGTGCTTTCATTCAACTTTATAAGTCTTTTTTTCAACAATAGATCACTCTTTTTTCTTAGTGAGCATCTTCCATTGTTAGGAAACATCACATTTTGTTAATCATTCTGTAATTTATGTGCATTGGGGTTGTTACCAGTTTTAGCTATTATGCATAAAATATGTGTGGCAATATATGCACATATATGCATGCTTTCTTTTTTCTTGCTAAGTATCTATCAGCAGCCTGGTTGGATTTGGGGGTACTTTAAAGAGAAAAAGGACTTGTTGGGATACCAGGAAGCCAGGCATGAACCAGTCTCTCTTGGGAAACCATTTTTAGTCATCGTAAGGTCAAGTTGTCAGAAAAGTGTTTTCAAGTTGAAAGTAATAGGCCTGGAACCAGGCGAGTTTTAGTTCTACTTGCATACTGCATTTGGCAATAACTTCATGTCAGAGACCACTGACTCTCTCTCCAGTACTCTTTTCCTGGTGTTTAGATGAGGAGTTGGCAAGCCATGGCCCTCAGGTCATGTGCAGTTGTCAACTGTTGTTTGTAAATAAAGTTTTACTTTAACATAGTCTTGCTCATTTATTTGCATATTGTCTATGTCTCTTTTTGCACTATAACAGTACAGATACTTGAGTACTGAGACAGAGACCGTGTGACTAGAAAAGCATAAAGTACTTGCCACATTGTTCTCTACAGGGAGTTTACTCTCTGCTGTGCTAAAGTAATACGACATCAAATTATTAACCAGACTCATGGATTACAGGGACAGGTCTATTTTCTAGTTTCCCTTGAAGTTAAATTCTGGCTCATGGGCTGTAAGAAGAAGTGATATGTACAACTTACAAGTTTTTGTTTTCTTTCAGATTTTTGCTATAGAGCCATATGTAGGAGATCAGGAACATAACCATTATGCCATATGCTGGTCCCACAAAAATTATCTTTAAAAAGAGAGTACCAGCATTTATAATCTGGTCAACTAGTCTACCTTTGTACACTTTCAAATGCAGGAAACTGTGAAGCATTGGAGACAACAAAGCACCCTTCAGTATAGAAGGAATGCATAGCAAAACTACAAGACACCTGGACTAATTTGAGGCAGACTATAAATATGACAAAAAATGAAATTTCTACTTTAAGTTACTTTGTAGTAACTACTTTGTTAGTGGGATGAGGAGTTCTGTTACTCACAGCAAACTTAAAGGATCCTAAAGGATCACTTTGTAAACAAGTTACATATTGTGCAAACTTCTTGGGGTCACCAAAGTCATGGGACCCTGGGCAAGACACAATCTTGGGAGCCTCAGCAACTTCATCTATCATTGAGGTTAATAGTGCTGTACTCCCTGAAATTTGGAATTGAATTCACTTTCCCATTCAGATTTCTTCTACGACAAGTCTGTGAGACTTTTTCACTTTCATCATCCCAGATCTTTGTCACCATGACTGTGCTTTCATGTTATGTCAAATTGTGTTCAATTCTCACTGAGGGTCCTGGTACCAGTTCTCCTGGTACCACTTCTCCTGGATTATTTATGTTTCTTGTAAGAAATCAGGTCAAGGCAACATTTTATCTTGATTTCATTGAAAAACTTCGGTGCCTAGAGAATTTCTGTTTGATCTCAATGTAAATACTACAATAAAAAGAAAAATTCCAAAGCCTTGATCAAGCTATATACCTACATTATACAGGATGGGTCTATAAAAATACTATCATACATGTTTTTATGAGTATGTAACATTAATTACAAGTAAACCCATGAGAACTATATATGCAAGATTCACATTTAAAAGCAACTGTTTGAATGAATAGCAATACCTTTTATAAATGAGTTTCACAAAAATGGCATCCTGATTGCTACATATTTATAAACTCAAAGATGCCTTATGTTATTGCTATTTAAAAGTTTTTAAGAATTATTTTATTAAATTTTAATTATAATTATTAGTATTTTTTCTACTTGCTATAGGACATGTGTGCTAACCAGAGAGAGACAAAGAGAGAGAGAGAGAGAAAGTGAGAAAGCAAGCCACTAGTTCTGGGACTCAAACTGTGCCAGCCAAGTGGGAGTCCAACACATCAACCACTACAGCACCTGCTGGCCCATATTACCACTATGTTTTACCTTACTTCTTTTTTTGCTTATGTTGGCACACAGATTTATACAAAGAAAGTAGTTAAAATAGAAACATTAATTTATTTGAAGAAATGTATGTCAATATTGCCCAGAGGAAAAAAGAAAATAGCAGGGATACTATTGACTGTCATCACAGAAAATCATTACTAATATTGCTGCTTCTTCAGCTACTGATGCTTATTGTTAACTCCAGGACTAGGGTTATCACCGAAATCACTTCTGCCATGATCAGAAAAGGTAGATATTACAAAGGATACAAAAGCAGTTGTATCAGTTGTATAAAATATAAAATTATTTCATTCCTTTTCTGTAAATTAAGTCTTAAGTCTTGATATGCCTGACTGTTAGAACATTTAAGGGATTTTTTGGGGACTCCCTACTCAGGATTATGAATACCTCTAAGCCTGGGAGACCTATTTGATCACACCTGTCCAAGGTCTCTAGCCACTGACTCTATGAGCCACTGGACACAGGAAAATAGATAGAACCTGAAGTCCAACCTTCCTTGACATAGCTATCAGCCTCTAAAGGTTTTCCCTTGCTCTAGCACGCTATCACCAAGAGTCACTTGTCTTAGCTCTTGAGGGAGCTCATTATATGATCTTTTGGAAAAAATCCCTCTCTGTCCCTCTATCTTCTTGTGAAGTATTCTCCACCCTCTTCTCCTGCTCTCTGTCACTATCAATTCTTCATATGCCTAGGCCTTTAAAATTGAGTAAGAGTCTATTGACATGATATTTTTCTGTTTTTGTCTTAGGCAAGATTCTTGGAGGAAAAAAAAAATGCTAAGACTCAAGGTTTCATACCCCTAGAGCTACTAACATTTTGGACTGATTTCATGTCATGAGGAGCTGTCCTGTGCACTGCTGAAAGTTTAGTAGCATCCTGAAATTCTATCCACTAGATAGATGTCCATAGCACCCTTCTCCAAGTGAGGACACCCAAAAATGTCTCCAGCCATTACCAAATGTTTCCTGGTGGGCAAATTCCCCTGATAATTTCTTAATTATCTACTGGATTTTTTTTGGAAAGAGGGGACCAGCAGTTAGTGCAATGGCTGTGTCGCTGGACTCCCATGTAGTTGACCGTGGTTTGAGTCCCGGACCCTGTGGCTTAAAACTCACGCCGGGCGTGTGTGCGTGCGTGCCCAAGATCCCGAGAGGAGAATGGAGGAGAAGGGATTGCGGTGTGGCCATCCCCCCTGGGGAGTGATTTCTCACTTTCTGTCTCTCTGTCTCTCTCTGTCTGTCTGGCGAGCGCACACACCCTATAGCAAAAACCTCTCCAAAAAAAAAAGAAAGAAAAAAAATAGGGAAAAAGGTGTCATGGTGGTTAAGGCTCTGAACTCCTACATGGCAGACTGTGCATCAAGTAGCAGACCTGGAGGCTTGGAAATCACACCAGGTGCACATGCATGTGTGCCCAAAATCCCAGGGAGAGAATGGAAGAGAGAGGATTGTTCCGTGGCCATCCCTCCTGTGGGGTGATTTCTCACTTTCCCTGTCACTGTCTCTCTCTGTTGCTCTCTAGTCAGTGCATGTGACCTATGGCAAAAATCTTGAAACCCAATGGAGAAAGAAGAAAATTTATGCTATAAATATATACTAAAATTTGGCCCAGCTGTGGTGGCATGGCAGTAGTGTAATGCCCCGCAGTGCTAGAAGCCTTATGGAAGATCAGCGTTGGGGGTGATTTCTTGCTTTCTGTCTCTCTGTCTCTCTCTGTCTTTCTGGGGAGTACACACACCCTAAACCAAAACACCTCTAAAAAAAATAAATAAAGGAATAGATGATGAATAAAGTTCACAAATAGAATGTTTACAATTTATAAAATGTTTACAATATACCAAGCTAAGTGTCTTAACTATGATTATGCCCTAATTTATCCTCACATGAAATTTGGAAGTATAAGTTTGTAAGTGTAAATTTCCTTATTTGGGAGTCCCGTGTTGTTACAGTAGCAGCATGTGGCACTGTGTGAGACTGACTCACATGGAAGGTTCTTGGTTCACATCTGGAGACTTCCACAGTACATGGGGCCCATGCAGGCTTGTATTCCAGGGCTGGCTGCAAGCTGGGATTGAACTGTGGCATCACATCAAGTTCCTATTGGAAAGCTGTCTCTCTGTCTTTCTTTTTCTCTGTTCCTCTCACTCATGGAAAAAATAAACAGATATTTTTAAAACTGTTATTTATTTTACAGTTGGAAAAATGATACTGCATTCTTTACAGTCCAGTCTGAAACTACAGGAGTTATTTAAACAGAGATATTTTAAGTTTAAAGCTTCTTAAGTAGGTATAATGTTACTAACTAGGTAATTAAAACATTAAGAGACAACTGTAAGATATGATTGGCTGTGTGTGGAGGGGGTGAGAATAGGCCTGCTTAGTGAGTGCCAGTATCAATACTGTACACACTCCCATGATGGATAATCCCAAACTAGCAACTTGACATCATCAAACTCAAAGTTAGTAAGAGAAGAGCACAACTCACCTTTGCAATGTGGTATGTCAACTCTAACACACCCTAGATCCTAAAGTATTAGTATGGCAGCCTCTAAAGGAGGCAGTTATCTACCCTAGAGCTGAGAAAACAAAAAGTCAAGATTATAATTATGAAAATTTAAAAGATTAGGGGAGGGTCCCAAGGAGTTGAAATTTTGACCTCTGAGGAAGGTCACTTGTGCTACAATCTTTGGTTTCAGGGGAGGGACACCATGTGTCTTGGTATCAAATCTGAAAGGGGGCCACTAGCACCAACTGACTGATGCCACCTATAAGAGGAGGCAATAAAGCTGGTTCTACAAATATTGGAACAAACTCGGATTGAATTCAGCCTCTGCCACAGGAAGGTTGTTGCTGCTGGAGTGAAGAAGTATAGCTATGATAAAATCAATGGGAAAAACAAGCAGACAGAATGGAAAGAGCCCCTTCTGCCTCCTGCAGCCTTGGAATCTCTCTGAAGCACAGAGCCCAAAAGGGAACCACTAGCAAATCAGCTATGTGGTTTGTGGAGTTCCAGCTCCAGTACTATACAACAGAATACAGAAGAGTGAGTTTGGAACTGAGAGAAGATAAAGTCAATAATAGACCTAGAATCCTATCAAGGTTATGAGATAACTTAGAAAAGTAACAGGCATTAAATATCCAAGACTAGTTCACTAATTAATTTCATATAACTTGGACTCAAGTAAGTCTGACTTACACAATGTGTTTTTACACTCTCAATAAGTATTAGTTATTTTATTCACTCTGATATTTATCTTTTACTTGCTTATCAGTAGATTACACTACAATTTCTATCTATGGTGATGACATTAAAAAATTATGACATGAATTTTGCTTCTTTTTGGAATCAAATGTACTGAGAATGGAATTTTTCTTCTGAAAGTGCATTCTTCAATATACTTACATAATCACAAACTGATTAAAGATAGTACAAAAAATTCGTAGGATGTATACATTTTAAATTTTCGAACACAATTTTAAGATTTTCTTTCAATATTGAGGAAAGAAGTGTTCTTATTAGCCTGGCTAAATGGAGTTGAAACATGGAGAAACTAAAAAAATCTCTTTCCCATTACCCAAATCACAGATCAAATAAAAATGGAGAAAATATAATATAAACTGGTTGATTTAATACCATTTACACATGCATATACACACAGACGCATATGGTCCACTTGAAATACGGAGATACTATACAGAAAGGTTTAGAACATAATAGAATTAGGATGACATTGATTGAAAGATACTGTTAAAATGTATTTACCACTAATGAAAAAAGGCTGCCACTTAAATTATGACATACTTGTCCTTGTAAAAATACCTCACAACTTCAGAAATGTTAAAACATGACAATATTTATAAAATATTAGAATCTATAAAATACAGTATAAGAAAATATAAATTAGCTATGAGGGTTAGTAATGACACATAAAGTAATAGGTTCTCTACTAATAAAAAAATAAATAACACGTTTAGGGACCAGCAGATGGCACAGCTGTTGAGTGGCTTGGACTCCCACATGGTAAACACTGTTTGAGTTTTGGACCTGGTGGCGTGAAAATCACACCAGGCACATGTGTGTGCGTGCCCAAGATACTGGGAGGAAAATGGAGGAGAAGCGATTGTAGTATGACCAACCCCCTTGGGGGAGGGTGATTACTCACTTATCCTGTCACTGTGTCTGTCTCTCTCTCCATAGAGCACATGTGCCCTAAGGCAAAACCTCTAAAACCAAAAAGGATTCTTTCAGATAGCACCTCAAATATATGAACTTTTCTCCTTCCTATATTTTTTTCTTACTTCTAGCAAATAATAAACTAAAAAAAAATTTTTAAATTTTTGACTAGTATATATATTATAATCTAGAAAGTGATTTTATTAGTAAAATGCTTTTTTTTGTCTTTCAAGAATCAGACATTAAACTATGAGACAGACTAGAGCTTTAAATACATTGGAGGACAATGTGTCAAGAAGGGGAGTCTTCACACTGATACAGATATAGAATCTGTGAAAGGAGAGGGAAGGAGGAAGGGTCGAGTCTGGAAGAATGTTTGACTACAGAGCACATCTCCAAGAAAAGTTAAAAAGTTATTGGAAAGTTCTAATCTGAAGTCATTTGTTGTAGAAATAACATGTCTTGCTGGAATGTGCTCACTTCTGGCTCATGCAATGCTTAGTTATGGGCTGGGAGATTTTACAGGAAGCATGGTCTTGTCAAAAATGTAGTAGGTGAGGAAGGATAGAAACTGGATGTGTCCATTTTTACTCTATTCAGCAAGAAAACTGAGCAGAGTACTTTCATATCCATCATAAAGGACCCAATAAGCACTGGAGGAAGACTGAAGGATTTTTTTCAATAATAAGTAAAAATAAAATGCAATGTACTTTTTTGGAATGGGATTCATTTAAAAAACCAGGACAAAACTTATGAACTGTTTAAGTCTTTTGCAGCACTGCAATTTCATTACTACACAAATCTATATTGTTATCTACAATTGATGAAACTTCAGGAGCAGAAATCACAGTTGGAAATTGGAAGCATTCAAATTGCAAGCGTGTTATCGAGGATGTTCCAGATGATGATGTAGAAGCGATAGTTAGAAGTCTACGGATGATGCTGAATGAAGTGAAATGGTAATAATGAGCACAGTGTATTCATATACAGAATGACTGAAGCCATTTAATTACTGTCCTGGGCTAACATGATAAATGTACCTGGACACAAATCAATGGTAAATGTTTCCCAGAACAAAGCATTCCAAAATGGCCATGTATACGAAACAGAATAGTGTTTGCAATACACAGCCAGAAATAATTTGAGTATTAGAACACAGAGTTGAGGCAGCAGAATTTTAATTATGTATTGAAAGTGGCTCTGGTAGATGAGTGAGCTACTCTCTGTTTATAAATGTGCTAGTTTGGCAGGTGCTGTTAAGTTTTTAGAGTTATTTATATTTTTATTTTGCACCCTTAGCCTTTACTGAATCTGAACTCACAGGAATACCCACTTTCATTACAGTTGAAAGTCCTAACAGGTAAGACCATGGATCTCTTTATCGCAAACTCATTCCCAGAGAGAAATATGTATGATATTACAAAAGAAAAGTTCATCCATAAACTAAGAATGCTATATGATGATCACGCCATGCCCAGTGAGTTTAACCAGTGACAAGCTCTCTTCGTCTACACAATTTCTAAGAGGAAGGTTATTTTTATTCACAGTCATTTTTACTTTTAAAACAACTAAACAAAAACTGTCTATAGCAGAGGACTGAGACATTTCACATGACTCTAGAAGTCTATATGAGATTTCATCATGATTTACAAGTGTATCATCAAATTCATACAATTAGTTCTTAAGATATCTTTTTTTAAAATTTAAATTTATTTATTTACATTCATTCACTGTACATCATTACAGCAAGCAAAATGAGATTTTCCATCCAGAATACACTGTATATTGGCTCAATCAAGCACATCAACATATGTGTTATCATCAACAAATCATTTTCCATTTCTTGTTTTCTGTATATTTTGCTTCCCCCCCCCTTTTTTTTTAAAAAAAGAGAGATTTTTGCTATAGGTTGCTTGTGTTTGCCAGAGAGACAGAAAGACAGAAAGTGAGAAATCACCCCCCGGGGGAGATAGTCATGCTACAATCCCTTCTCTTCCATTCTCCTCTTGAGATTTTGGGCACACCCACACATGCACCCAGCATGAGTTTTAAGTTGCTGGGTCCAGGATATGAACCACGGTTGCCTCCATGGGAGTCCAATAATGTAACCATCATGCCATCTGCTGATCCAAAAAAATACTATTTTTTTTACATAGTTTATTTATTTTTGCATGCATTCAATCTCCTTACGTCATTGCAGCTTACAAAATGAATCTTCCCAGCATGAATACACTGCATATTAGTCAGTTCAATATATTACTATTTTTAAGATATTAGTCTTTGAAGCTTTGTACCTTTTCTCACAGTAATCTTCTGGGAGGCTGGACCAGAAGACCATACTTAATCTCTCTCATTAAATAAGTGAATGAATAAATACAAAGATTTCTTGAAGACCTGTTCCACATCTTCAACTTATTACCACTTTTGTACTCACTAGACTATTTCTTCACCTCCTACTAAGTGCCCAGAGAAAGCTCACTGAAGGACTCCTCGTTCATTCAGACTCAGAAAGTATTTACTGGGCACCTACTCTAGGCACACATTGTGCTGGCTGTGGGTAATACTTTAGTAAACACAAAACATGGACCCTTTCTTCACAAAACTTATATGCTTCCAGAGAATGCACACACAAAACAAACAGAATTTTAGAAACGTTTTCATATGTTCTGTGGAAGATTATGACTAAGGGACTGGACATCATTATAGATTCATCAAGTGGCACTGGGATTGTCATCAGTGTAGCAGTTAACTGAGTGGAGAGGGAATCAGGACGAGCCTTACATCTGGTGGGAATGACCTGAGTGAGACCCTGTGGGAAGACGCAGTTAGACATGGCAGAAAACCCAAAGAAATTATGGCTAGACATAGAGCTTGTAGGAAAAACGTACAGTTTGAAGGGGAAGAAGGTAGGGAACAGAACAACAGGGGCCTGGCAAGTGCAGTTAAGGGTTTATGTCTCTATTTTTGTTTGTTTCTTTGCTACAGGACATGGGCACTCAGCAGAGAGAGATAGAGAGACTGAGAGAGAGAATAAAGCAATCTCCTGTCCTCTTAGATCATGGTCATGCTGTAATCCTTTCTCCTCCATTTCCCTTTGTTGGGGGATTCTGGGTGCACACACATGCCCAGAATGCTTTTCAAGCCACCAAGTTCGAGACTTAACCAGAATAGTCAGCCACAGGGAATCTGCCTTAAGCACTAGGCCGCAGAGCCAACCCTAGATCCTTATTCCTAAAGTGATAAGAATTCATGGAGGAGTTTAATTAGATCTATAGCTTTAAATAGTATTCTGTTTGCCTCATGTAAGTAGCTCATAAAAGGGAGATGTAGTGCTGGGAGGCCCATTAAGAGGCTTTTATAACAGTATAAATAAGAAAGGTTTGCAGCTTATTAGGATGCGAAAACTGTAAGTGAGGTCAAGTAGTTAGATTCAGGAGGTGTTTTGCTAATAATTTAGAGTTTTGTCATTGATTGGATATGGAACAGGTGCAGACAGGTCCTGAGAGATTCTAAAATTCACCCCCATCTTCCTCGCTTGCACTAGAAGGGGAAGTTTATTTATAAATTATGGAAACTAAAGAATAGTGTTAAGGGAATGTGAGAAAGCATACATTCATTTTTGTCTGATAGAATTGAAACATCTGGAGATAAACACTGGGGAAATTGAGTGGGCAGGTGACCATATGGATCTGAATCTCAGAGGACTTATGCATATAAAATTTGCAAGTAAATGGCATAACATGAACAATGGCAGAAAAGGCCAAAGGGTATGATGAAAAAGACTAGGAAGAAAGTATGAAATAGAGCAGAGAGGGCTAGCAGCCCTGTAGCATAATAGTTAAGAGCTGTGCATTGGAAGCCAGATCCCACATGGCTGATTATTGTTCAAATCCCAGCCCCAGAGGCTTGCAAAACATGCTGGGCATACATAAATATGTGCTCAAAAATCCTGATAGGATGGATACATGGAGGAAACGAGACTGCAGCATGACTACACCCCACCGGGGCAGGGCTTGCTCCTTCTCTCTTTGGTGAGCGCATACATCTTTTGGTAAATAAAAAAAGAAAAGAAAAGGGAGGAGGGGAAGGAGAAGGAGAAGAGAAGAGAAGAGAGGAGAGGAGAGGAGAGGAGAGGAGAGGAGAGGAAGAGAAGGAGCAGGAGAAGAGAAGAGAAGAGAGGAGAGGAGAGGAGAGGAGAGGAGAGGAGAGGAGAGGAGAGGAGAGGAAGAGAGGAGAGGAGAGGAAGAGAGGAGAGGAGAGAAGAAAAAGAAAAGAAAAAAAGGAAGGAAGGGAGAAGTGGGAGAAGAAGTAGAAAAGAGGATTCTTTTGAGATTCTCTGCTATCTCATTTTCCTCTATTACATATTTTAAGGTTAAAATATCTTTTGGACTCCATCTTTGATCATAAAAATATAGCCTCAGCTAGGTGCTACTTTATAGTATATTCATTCTACTTCCAGAGTTTCATGCCTAAAGTCAAACACGTGTTCATAGATATGTATATATCGGCTGAACTTGTTACTGAAAGTAGTTAGATTAATTAAGATATTTTGTGAATAAAGAAAATGTGGTGGGGATAGGGGGGTAGAAAGGGAATGGAAAACACCTGCAGATACCAGAGCCAGTGTGGGAGGAGGGTGGGAAATGGCAGAGGTGAGAAATAGAGGGGAAATACACACACATACACACACACACACACACACACAGACACACACACAAAGAGAAACAAGAAATGGAAAATTATTTGTTGATGATAACATGAATGATTAAGTCACTCTACAGTGTATTCTGGATGGGAAATCACATCTTGTATGCTGTGATGTTCAGTGAATGAGTGTAAAATAAATAAATTAAAATTAAAATAAAATAAAACAGAAGCAAGGTAGGTTGTCATAGACAGCAAGAAGAGTGAATAGCTCAAGGTAGTATAAATCAATAAAGTAGCAACTGCTATTCAGAGTTCAAGTAAGATTTTGGCTTAATATCTACTTGATTTAGTTTCATGGAAGTCATTGGTATTGAAAATTGTGGCAATGTGTATACAAACATAAAAATCAAATTGTTATTTTAAAAATTCATTCAAAGGGCCAGCAAACAGTATAATGGTTAAGGCACTGGATTCTCACATGGTCATCCATGGTCTGAGTCCTGAGCCGGTGGTTTGAAACTCATGCTGGGTGCGTGTGCGTGTGTGCCCCAAATCTCAAGAGGAGAATGGAGAAAAAGGGATTGTGGCATGGCCATCCCCTGGGGGTAATTTATCACTTCCTCTTTCTGTGTTTCTGTGTCTCTGATACATGCATGCACCCTATAGAAAAAAATCTCTCTCTAAGAAACTAAAAAAAACCCCAAATATTTAGTTCAAAATCTTAGTTATAAATACTTTGTATTCTATTTTTTAAGATAATGATGTGCACATGTAGAAATGATGTATTGTGAGCCCTGATAAAACTTGTTCCTTGAGGTATAATTGGAATGTAAATATTGATTTTTTTCTATTTTGATGTGATCCTGAAAATAGTATCTGAAAAGAAGCTGTTCCCAAATGCAGGCAGCATGCTGCTAATGATATTGTTTTGCCTCCAATATTCACCTCGCAAAAACTATTCCTATGAGTCATAGCAATTGCAGCTAAAACTGGAGGGAGGTTGTTGCTGAAATGGAATTACCAAATAAAGCAGGTCTATATAAATATGAGTTAGTCTGTGATTGCTAATTCAAAGGAAAACTCAGTTGTTTGAATAGAACCTGCTGAATGAACAGGAGCTGAAGAATTAGGTGAAACTGCCTCGTGAAGTTGTATCCTGAGATGATTTGAAGGTGGATGTTCATGATCTAGAGAAAGGAAGCAGGAGTCTAATCCTTTGTTCTTGAATACTCTCTCGGTCAGTAATTTCCTTAAAGCATTCTGTTGAAACATGGCACTTACAAAGTAGAGATGAGATCATTATTTGGTGAAACAGGATTTTTTAAAAATATGAGTCTTTGTGAAAGTGAGAGATGAGGCAGGCCAAACCTTTATTTACAGTCAGGTGCAGCTGTATCCGTACACGCTGTTCTTAGAGACAGCTGCAGGAACAGAGCAAGCGTTGCTTTACAGACCAAGTTTCTGTCTTAAATTTAAGAGACAGTTGCTTTTATTTGGGAAGTGACAAGAGTCATGCTTTCTTTTTTTCTTTTTTTTTTTTTTTTGAGAGGTTTTTCACTATAGGGCATGTGCGCTCGCCAGACAGACAGAGAAAGACATAGAGACAGAAAGCGAGAAATCCCCCCCCAGGGGAGATGGTCACGCCACAATCCCTTCTCCTCCATTCTCCTCTCAGGATCTTGGGCCTGCACGCACACGCGCCCGGCATGAGGTTTAAGCCACCTGATCCGGGACGCGAACCGCGGTCGACTACGTGGGAGTCCAGCGACATAGCCATTACGCTAACTGCTGGTTCCCAAGAGTATGTATTTCAAAATAGGTGCTACAAACACCTTTTAAAAACTATTCTTATAGTGGGAGACACCAATCGTTTTTCTTCTTTCCCAACAGATTCCTATAAAAATGTTTATTCAATTTAAAAAAGTATATGTCAAGCACTTATTAGTGTTAGGTCCTGGGATATAAAATGAAAACAGGAAATCTTATACAGCAAAAAATGTACATTGTATCAGACTTGGCAAACAATCATATATATTATGAATTGAAACAGATACACAAGAATAACACATGAGAATGCTCACCTGGATTAGAATGAGAAGAGAGTGACCCTCCAGAACGTGGAGCATATGGAGCAGGGCATAAAGGATGAGGATTTATTAATGAGAAGGACCAAAGAAGAATTTATGGTAGAGGGAATTACAGGAACCAAGTCGAAAGCCTGTAAGGACAAGACTCATTTTAAAATAGTTGTCTGAGTGCCAAGTAAAGCAAAACTGAATGCAGCAGTTGTTTCTATGAATGCTGACGGCTGACCTGTGGAGGAGAACTTAAAGATGGATCTTTAAGTCTTTGCATTTTATAAAACGCAGGAGAGAACACAAAGGGAAGAAAGAGAAATTCCTTTACTACAGATGCTAAGGAATAGAAAGAGGTAGTATATTCTCTTCTTAGGAGCAGTACTCTGATGGGGACCATCTGGGTTCTGATGGGACACCTCCAGTCACAATTGTGTGACCTTGGTCAAGTTAGCCAATGTCTCTGAACCTTGGTCTTCTCATCTCTATAAAGGGCACAACAGCTTCACTCCCTTAAAGTGGTGCATTTGGTTTATTAAGTGAGTTAATACATGTGAAACCCTTTGGATCTGTGCCTGCACACAGAAATTCTACATGATCTGTAGTCTTTATTTTATCTAAAAAGCCTCAACAATTAAATATTTAATAGATTTTAGCTCCACCTTTTAGCTAATGAAGCTTGGTATTGGTGTCAGTTAACTTAGACTCCGTTTATGTATGCAAGCACCATAGTGGTAGAATAGTTTTTAATTTATTTTTAATCTCATTATTTTTTCTTTGCTATGCCCATATTAAAGTGAGGACCTGACCTGTACTTTTTCTCAAGGGGAAGAATATGGCAAAATAAAAATGTCACACATTTTAGCTTTTAAAAAGCTGAAGTTTTTTTTAAGACAGAATAGGGAATTAGAGGTATGGACAGCCCTTGAGGGATTATTCCTCTTAAAGTGCAAAAGACTTGGGGCCAGCAGTTAGAGTAATGGCTATGTCGCTGGACTCCCACGTAGTTGACCGCCGTTCACGTCCCAGACCGGGTGGCTTAAAATCATGCCGGGCGCGTGTGCATGCGTGCCTAAGATCCTGGGAGGAGAATGGAAGAGAAGGGATTGTGGTGTGGCCATCCCTTCCGGGGGGGTGATTTCTTGCTTTCTGTCTCTCTGTCTCTCTCTGCCTGTCTGGTGAGTGCATGCGCCCTATAGCAAAAACCTCTCCAAAAAAAAAAAAGAAAGAAAAAAAAAAGTGCAAGAGACTTCTGGGATTGACAGATGAGTGGGTGTGGGAGAAGTTTAGTTTCTTCTTTCAGGTAGCTGTGTTCAGGACGCAGAAATGTCCAGAGGTTTAGTGGCAAAAAGAAAGGTGAGCCAACGTCTACAGATGACTCCAGCATGACACCAGCCAAGTTTACCTGAGGGGTTCATGTGGCCTGGGATGGTGGTGACATGACGTCAAGACTATACTTGTGATGTTAAGTGACTACTGTTGCCACCTCCTTGAAGCCAGGCCAGATCACAGAGGAGTAAGAAGCCAGGAAATCACTAGAATGTCTGAGGTTCCCTTTGCTTCTCCCAATTGACAGAACAGTTGTGAAGAGTCTCTTAATTAACGTACTTTTACAGAATACAGTAATCTGATTTGCTCGCATGAGATTATGGCTACATACTAGTTATACAGTGATTATAACTGAAAATAAAGAATTTCAGACAAATCCAGATAGTTATTTTACTTCCTCTGTTTTGCTTTATTTTTTTGTTGCTACATAAAGAAAATAGTGTTAAACTGAGAAAGCTGTCTCAAAGGTTTTTAAATTAGTCTTTATTTTAGTTAAAAGGAACCCAAGGACCTAATCCATAACGCCAGAGTTAAGTTATTGTGTTGACCTGGGTCCCCTGTTCTGACTTCAGTTTGAATCCCAGTCTCAGCAGTGTGAACAAGTGCTGAATACATGCGCCTGTGCGACCAAAATCCCAACAAGATGGAGAAATGGAGAAAAAGAATTGTGGCATGACTATACCTCATTGAGAGAGTGTTTCTTTTTCTTTCTTTTTCCTCTCTCTCTCTTCCTTCTCTATCTCTTCTTTCTTTTTCTATCTTTTCTTCTCTCTCCTTTCTTTTATTATTCTTTCTTTTCTTTTTTCCTTTCTTCTGTCTCTTTCTCTTTTGGGAGCATGTATACCTTCTGGCAATTGAAAAAAAGAAAGATACTCAAAAGTTATAATACCGCAGAAGCCACGACAAATCTTGACCAAATTTGTATTTTCTTTTTTTTTTTTTTGAGAGATGTTTTTGCTATAGGGTGTGTGTGCTCGCCAGAAAGACAGAGAGAGACAGAGAGACAGAAAGCGAGAAATCAACCCCCACGGGGAATGGCCACCCCACAATCCCTTCTCCTCCATTCTCCTCTGGGGATCTTGGGCATGCACGCACATGCGCCCTGTGTGTTTAAGCCACCGGTTCCAGGACTTGAACTGCGGTCAACTACATGGGAGTTAAGCAACATAGCCATTATGTTAATTGCTGGTCCCCAAATTTGTATTCTTAATTGGTTTCATTATTCTCCTGACTATCAGTCTAAAATCCATTGTGCATTTCTCTGGTCTTGAAAATATCCACCTTCCTCATAATACCCACTTCTCTTCAAAAATTATTTTAAAATTTCCCTTTCCCTCATTTGTATGATAATCTCAAGCATTTATTACTATACTCTTTCTCATGGAATTGATGTGACTATCAACTAAAGTAATCCAGAGTAAGACTTGAAAGAACATGAACATTACATAGGACATTTGCATGTTAACACAGAGGAAATGCCAGTTATTAGAAACCATGAGGAAAATACATTTAACGCAAACAATACCTTGGGATTCTGCCTATTTAGTTTTCTAGGAAGATTCTGCCTACTTAGTTTTCTAGGATTTTAAACATGTAAAAATAGTAGTGAAGCTCAAATAAAGATTTGTTCTCATCCTTGGAAGTGAAAGAAGCTCTCAATATCTATTTTAAAGTATGTGCAGTTAATACACACATGCGCACATACAACCCACATATTATTTTAAACACATTGGTTTACTTGATTTTTTTAAAATATGGCTATCATAATTATTGATTTTGAAGAGGTTTCTTTTTATAGTCTGATTCTACAGTGAATATTCTGAGTATAGGAAATTTCTATATAACTTACTTTTCCCTGACTGAAAATAATAAGTCTATAGAAATAATTCAGCTTAACTTCAAAGATCTATTAGAATAAAAGTTATTTAGTGACTTCTACTTTTTGCCAAGTAAAAGCAAAGAAACTAGCTACCCCAGGCTAATGACAAAACAAATGTAATATGCTTTTCTATGCTTAAAAGGTTCTGTTTACAATCTCTTCTTAGCCTTCAGCTCTGCAGTTCAAATCCCTTGTTCACTGTTCACTTACTAGGAATTTATCATTTATTAATGCCATAACTACCAAATGCTAAAGCTGAAAACAACCTTAGAAACAATTTTGATAAGCCTCTATTTTTCAGATTAGGGCACATAGGGTTTAAGATTCACCAAATTAAGAGATTTACTGCAAGCACCAATTGCAGTAACAAATAGAGAGCTGAAATTAGGTCATGGTTTCCTAAATCATATTCCGAGACGATTCTACAACCAGACCTCACACTAGCCTCATGCAGGTTGAACCCATATACCATGCAGTCCTCCCCAAGTACACACTTTGATCTCTCTGGGCATCATCGTGATGTCTGTTCTCTCTGCCTTCCCTATCAATGAATCAATCACACGTCTGTCAGAGAAACTCACTCCCTTATTTCTAACTTCTCTCCATTCAAATAATTCCTGAGGCCAGTACCACACTTGGATCTATGTCCCAGTTCATCCTCTGATTCTAATCTTGTCTCTTATCCTGCCTACAACAATCTGGATAAATATTCTAAGATGTGAATCTAAGTATTTAATTCCCTTCATTAAACTCTTTCAACCAGTAGTAACCATTTACTAATGAAGTGTGATGTACAGGCTTATTTCTTAATTTGATCCTTATAACTTACAGATGCGGAAACTGTGGCACCAGAAGTAGAGAAGCTTGTCCAGGGTCACAGCTAGTAGGTGGTAGAGGTACAGTTCAGAATCCAGACTCTAGACTCTTATTGCTTTGTGTTTCCTCCAGGCCTCCTCAGAGATTTTAGGGGAGTCTTAACTCCTCTCACATCACAGAAGGTTAAGAACTATGACTGGATTGGCCTTGTAGCCAATGTTTAAGGGAGCCAAATCCCTTACGGTTTATAGCAATTCAATCTCAGCCTCAGCAGTTTAACGATATGCTGGGCCCCAAATCCTAACAAGATGGAGAAGTGGAAGTGAAGGGATTAGAGCAGGACCACACCCTACTGGGGACAGGGGCTTCTCCTCCTCCCTCTCTCTCTGTCTCTCTCTCTCTGCAAGTCAGCATACCTTTTGGCAATTAAAAAAAAAAAAAAAAATGAATGCCAAAAGAGCTGGCCCCTTAACACAACAATGTCTCTTTTTCTTGATTTTCATCTCAATGCATACTTGATATGGTAATTCAGTCTTCTCTAAATTGTAGCATATTCTCAGTATTTTTCCATCTTTATTATCCTAGAAAGATTTAAAGTCTACAAGCCTTATTATTTTTTTTCTTTTTATGGAGAGGTTTTTGCTATAGAGCACGCGTGCTTACCAGACAGACAGAGAGAGACGGAGAGACAGAAAGCGAGAAATCACCCCTCAGGGGGGATGGCCACGCTGCAATCCCTTTTCCTCCATTCTCCTCTCGGGATCTTGGGCACGCACACACATGCGTTCGGCATGAGTTAAAGCCACCGGATCTGGAACTCGAACCACTGTCGACTACATGGGAGTCCAGCAAGATAGCCATTATGCTAACTGCTGGTTGCTACAAGCCTTACTTTTTAAAGGAAAATTCTTAATTGGATTTGTTCAGTGTCATCTCATGATCAGACCTATATCATGCTTTCTTTTGTTTGTTTGTTTTTTTGTTTTATTTTGAGAGATTTTTGCTCTAGGGCACGTGTGCTCGCCAGACAGACAGAGAGAGACATAGAGACAGAAAGTGAGAAATCACCCCCCAGGGGGGATGGTCACGCCACAATCCCTTCTCCTCCATTTTCCTCTCGGGATCTTGGGCATGCACGCACATGCACCCAGTGTGAGTTTTAAGTCACCAGGTCTGGGACACAAACCACGGTCGACTACGTGGGAGTCCAGCGACATAGCCATTATGCTAACTGCTGGTTCTCTATCATGCTTTCTTCAGAGGAATTTTAAAAAATACATTCTGTACTCTTCTTAGTTTAATATCCATTCGTTCCATCTCTATGATGCTAACCACAAATGCCAGGTTTCATTAGTGTCTACTTCATTGTAAATCTATGATTTTCCCCCTTGGGAACCAGCAGTTAGTGTAATGGCTATGTCACTGGACTCCCATGTAGTCGACCGCAGTTCACGTCCTGGACCCAGTGGCATAAAGCTCACACCAGGCGTGTGTGCGTGCGTGCCCAAGATCCTGAGAGGAGAATGGAGGAGAAGGGATTGTGGCGTGACCATCCCCCCTGGGGGGTGATTTCTCACTTTCTGTCTCTATGTCTCTCTCTGTCTGTCTGGAGAGCTCACACGCCCTATAGTGAAAATCTCTCAAAAAAAAAAAAAATCTATGATTTTCCCCTTTGTAACAGATAAATATCCGAGTGTGCTGATGTCCTGTTCTTCATTAAAACTCTGCCCATCAGCCTTACCAGTACTCTGCTATCAACTCTTACCAAAACCAGCTACCCATATGACGATTGCCGATTGTGCTTTGTAATTCCCATCTTTCTTTTTCCACATTTATTATGGGCATTTATTTTCCTGTACTTAGAGAGTTGTTCATAGATTTATTTATATCAGCACAAACTCATTGATTTCCATTTCATTTAATGTATTATTGTAATCTGTTCTCATCTTATTTCTTATGATTCTCTAATTATAACAAAAATGGCCAGCAAGAGTCTTTTTAAACTGGCCCTTGTATATTCTTGAGGCAAACAAGATGTTCCAGACTCATCTTATCATTCCCTCTCACAGGTGTGGACTTTGAAATTTTAAAAACATTTCCCTGAAGAGCCCATTTAATACTTAGATATTAAAATATGCATATTGTGTATATTTATTTCTGTTGGGGTGTCATTACTTCCAGGTCTTTTAAAAGGACTGAGATATATAACATATATTTATATTTATATGTATATGAATTCATAAATATATACTTAGATGTATGCATGTTTAGTTCATGGATTCATACCCCTAACTCTAATTATATTCTAACATTATCAGGGGACATTATTCCCTGTCTTTTTTAATATTTGAAGCTGTTTTTTCAGGGAGAAATCTGGCATTCATTACTCTCCGTGTATGTTCTGTTCAATTTGTTGCTCAATATAACCAGTCTCACAACTCTGCCATCCATTTCCCCATCTCTTCCACCTTCCACCTCTGCATTCATCCCCTTTAGCCTGCTCTACCCTAGTCTGTCAATAAACTTTGTTTAGCTGCCCCTGCCATTGTGAGTTGTGTCCTTGGGTCCAAGTGAGTACACAACCATAATGCTTCTGTGTGACATCGCTACCAGACCAGGCACTCCCCCACCTTAGGCACTGGCAGGTGCACCGTCGTCATGCCTCACAATGTCTCTTCTCTTCACCTCTCACCAACATTCAGTAAGCCCTCAGGCACCTCTCAACCACTCGGCACTGTGAAAATACAAGAAAGAGATGGGGAAGAGCAGAGACAATGGGAATGGAGGACTAGGCTTGGTTTTCACCTGCCTTTTCTTTCTGCTAGACTTTTAGTAGTCACATTTTGTGCTGTCAACATTCCTATCTCTACTGTATGTCTTTGATATTTATGTCTTTGATATTTATATCATGTCAGTCTAATGAATATACTTTGTTTCTCAGAACCTTAACAGCCTCATCTGAATTATGGGATTATAAATGCTGAGCTCATAAGGTGTTCGAGTAATGAAGTACGTTTGGAATAGTGCCCCTCAAAGAGTGAGCACTGAATGACTACTAACAATTATTTCATTTCTGTATGGGCCATTGGATGGCACTAGAAACTCTCTTCCCGGTCTATGGGACCTGGCAGTAAATAATCAGCTGATGAAGTTCAGAATTTTGGCAGTCTGTTGACTCTTGGAAGTTTTGATCACAGAAGCAGTATAATGTTTTCAAAAATTTTGTTTTTAAGGGATCAGGCCATAGCTCAGGAACACTGTGTGGTCAAAACAGGTCAGCCCAAGAGGTCATGGGAATCATAAATGCTATCTTTCACACGGATAAAATGTGAAATTTTTCTGGGATTAAAATGCCTGGAAAAAAATGACTGTGAACACATAAAGCTTTAAGTTCATGGCTTTCTTGTCCTTCTACTTCCTTGGAAGCTCAACAAAGGTTGTGAGTGTTTGTTGAGGCTCTTTGTTCTGGTCACTTGTCATCACATACAGGTCCGCTTGAATGAATTCCTTTTCCACACTGTAGTTTTTGTCTCTTCCATCTCCTATGAATGAATGGTAAGGCATTGTATACAGACTCACTTAGGGTAATACACTAACTCCTAATCTTTCTGCCATTTTCTGAGTCTGGCTCTATTTGTAGCAAATGTCCCACTGTTGCTTCAGTGGTGTCAGGCTTTCAGTTGGAAATGGCTAACAATCTGATCCAGGTGGGATGATGTATAGCAGAAAATGATGCTAAATTGTGACAGTGGGAACCTAGCTCATCCCAAGGAGCAGCTGGAATTGATCATTCACCACCCTATCAACAACTTGGTGCTTGATTTACCATTGCCCCATGATGATCATTCACCCACAGATAACCAGAGAAACGATTCCTTATAGAACCTGCACCACTTTCTTTATTGGTGTGTCCCTGGCTGTCACCCCATTGTAACAGGATCATTCTTTCTTCTGAGATAGATAACGGAGCAGGAACATCCTCAAATAACATTGCCTTACTTCTCTGAGAGACCTTGACCTGGCCATTCATCTTCTAAAATACATTTTGAACAGTTTCTAAACAAAGAAATCCAGCATATGGCAGTTAATTTGTATCTTAACGACTCTGTACTTTGAAAAGACAAATGATCACCAAGCTGTTTCAAACCTTAACCTACATTTTAAGAGGATTAATTTATTACCCAAACAAAACCCCTTTAATTAATCAAAACTTAGCATTAAAGTCAGAATTAAGTTATGCCACCAAGACCATCTGTTTCCAGTCACACACATACACATTCTCCTCTTCTACTCACATAATACTTTGTCCTATGTAGGTTTACAAACAGGTTTTGTTTGTTTGTTTGTTTGTTAGGTTAATTAAACTCAGTGTTTTATTTCTTGAATATAGCTCAATGACTTTTAATCAAAAGATAGCTGGAATAAAAAGCTATTAAACATTTCTATGAAAGAGAAAGCCAGTGGGTAATGAAAGATACAGAAGCAAAAAGAAACAAGCAGGTATCAATTGTTCAGGCAGAAAAATGACAGTAAAATGGATTTGCCTTTTGGCCATAACAACAGAATTCACCTAATCTGCCATGAAATTATGATCCAAGCTTCTATTTTTGACTTCTAAAGTTCTTAACAAACTAGAAATGCAGTTATCTAACAGTTTAGAACACACAGAATACAAATGAGTCTGGAAAATAAAGTCTTAATGATTTACAAGGGAACAAAAGAGAGAAATACCAAAGCATTTAACAATAAGCATGTCCCCCTTCCAATGGTTCGAAACATATTAATGATATTATTTGAACATAATTATAAATAACTACCATTAAGTTAGAAGATAATACACAACAAATTGGAAGAGAAAGCAACAGATAATCCACAGTGCATTATCATTGCACTGTTGCCTGCCTATATTACAATTGAAGGTAATAAATAATGGTCCAGGAATGTTAAATTATGCCTGCTGAGTATCATTTCAGAAAGTACAAGAAATCTTTATGCATTGCATCTAGTTTCACATATATTTCAATTAAAATAAACTAAATGCAGTACAAGCCGATGGCATAATGGTTATGTTGTTGTACTTCCACATAGGCAACTGTAGTTCAAGTTCCAGACCTGGTAGCTTAAAACTCATTATAGGCATGTGTGCATGCATGCCAGAAGTCCAGAGAGGAGAGTGGAGGAGGAAGGACTATAGTATGGCCATCCCCCCGGGGGATGATTTCTCACTTTCTGTCTCCCTGTCTCTGTGCTGAGTGCATGTACCCTACAGC
>NW_006159585.1:3503057-3503913 GCF_000334495.1 Tupaia belangeri chinensis | reverse complement strand
CTCTCAAAAATAAATAGATAGATTAAAATAGATGCACTCAAAAAGCATGTTTAATAGAAAAATTAATTCCCCTAGTATACTAGGTTTGGAAGGTTTCCCTTTACTTCCCTGGTCCAAAGTTAATTTGATCTAAAAACATTTAAGAATACTCGAGCCCTTCTTCAAGAGACAGACAGCTCCATGACTCCTGCGATCTAGCCATTTGGGAAAAAGGAAGATGTCCCACTGATAACTGGGCCTCCAGCATACAAAACTCGTGTGAACAGCCCTTCTTCAAGAGACAGACAGCTCCATGACTCCTGCGATCTAGCCATTTGGGAAAAAGGAAGATGTCCCACTGATAACTGGGCCTCCAGCATACAAAACTCGTGTGAACAGCCCTTCTTCAAGAGACAGACAGCTCCATGACTCCTGCGATCTAGCCATTTGGGAAAAAGGAAGATGTCCCACTGATAACTGGGCCTCCAGCATACAAAACTCGTGTGAACAGCCCTTCTTCAAGAGACAGACAGCTCCATGACTCCTGCGATCTAGCCATTTCGCGCAGCGTGCTGCGCGGTTGTGATAACTGGGCCTCCAGCATCCAAAACACGCGTGATTGAACTTCCAAGTTTGGGAAGAAACCGATCATCCACCAGATGACTAGAAATCGCTGCAGGACCACAAGAAATATGGGGAAGCAGGAAAATACCTCTCCCACAAGGGAAAAGGATAGCTCCTCTTTATCCACACACAGTTCAATGGAAATCATGGAAATGTCTGATAAAGAATTCAGAACATTCATAATGGCAAAGCTAACAGAGATGGAAGAGAAGAGAGACAAGGAACTGCTGAAGAGGAAGGAGAAAGGAATTGA
>NW_006159585.1:3495212-3502541 GCF_000334495.1 Tupaia belangeri chinensis | reverse complement strand
GAGGCACTCAAAGATCCATTCCCAAGAAATACAGAGGACCCCAAATAGAATCAACCCAAGAAGATCTTCTCCTAGACACATTATAGCTAGATTGACCAAAACCACAGACAAAGACAAGATACTAAGACTGGCAAGAGAAAAACGGCAAGTTACCTACAAAGGGTATCCCATCAGACTAACGGCAGACCTCTCATCAGAAACATTGCGAGCGAGGAGAGAATGGGAGAATATATTCAAAGCATTAAGGGAAAAGCAATTTCAACCGAGAATTCTGTACCCAGCAAGATTATCGTTCATTTGGGAAGAAAAGACACGAACATTCTTAAATAAACAAGATCTGAAAGAGTTTACCAGCACCAGACCAGATCTCCAAGAAGTTCTTAAGGAAGTGCTATGTCAGTAAAATTAAATGCAGACACACAGAAATAAGAGTTCAAAAACTAAAAAAATGGGCAACTTAATTGTAGGGACAAAGTCTGGAGTTGAGTATTATATCTCAGAGTTCAATCTGGAAGATTGAACCTCAACAGAAACAGAAGAAAATTAAGTACATGAGACTGAACTGATGAAACAGCATTCTATGACTTGACTAAAATATTGCTGCTTTTCTTCTAAGCTTTGTTGTCCGGTTTTAAGGATTTTTGTCCTGTCTTGAGCCGTCAATGGATTCATGTACCTACTATTTGAACAGAATACTAACCAGTTTCTAGGCCTTAAGTTTCAAGGAAATATCCTTACCAGTTCAAAACTGCTTTTTTTGAAACCATCAGCTGAAGTTGCTATTGTAAGTAGTTAGATTACTTATGATATTGTGTTATCAACGAAATGTTGGGGGAAAAGGAATTGAAGATAACTGTAGACAGCAGAGAGAGTGTAATAAGAGAGTGAAATGGGGCAGAGGGTCAGACATAGGGTAAAAAACATATATATATGAAAGTAGTAATGGAATTTTATGGATGATAACATGCATGATTAAGCCACTATGCAGTTTATTCTAGAGGGGAAACCACATTTAGTATGATGTGATGATGCTCAGGGAATGAATGTAAATTTAAAAAAAAAATTCAGAGAAAAAAATACTAAAACTATTACCAAAATTTAAAGAAAAAACTGTGTATTTGATGACCACAGTAAGCTATATAACCCCAGCTAGGTATCATTTTATAGTATGTTCATTCTACTCACTGAGGTTTGTGCCTAAAGTCAGACATGAGTTCTTGTGTATGTAAATATCAGCTGTGCTTGCTATTGCAAATATTTAGACAAATTAAGTTCATTAGCAAATCAATTAAATGGGGGGGATAGGCATAGAAAGCAAACAGGGATAACAGAGACAATGGGAGGAGGGTTGGACAGGGCAGAGGGTTAGGGATAGGGAATCAAGGATGGCAAAAAAAGAGAAAAAACTCAAAATATACAAGACATAAGAAATGGAAAATTGTTTGTTGATAACACATATGTTGATGTACTTGATTGAGCCAACAGACAATGTATTTTGGATGAAAAATTCATTTTGTATACTGTAATGATGTATAGCATATTAATGTTAAAAAATAAAAACAAATTTAAAAAAAAAAGAATACTCATAGTAGACTATGAATATAATGTAATAGACTAGATTTTTAATGGACTCCATCTTAGGCCAACCGGAAGGTAATTTTCAATGAGGAGTAGAACTTGGCTTTCTAGATGTTCCTTACTTAAATTGTGAAGCCATTCACTATTCATGTTAAAATATAAATGCCAATGTTTCGATATAAAGCAAATCAAAATACTTGTTTATATTATTAGAAAGAGTTTATGATAGTGTGGTATCATTCATTTATCTGTCACTAAAAGAACATTTTGCCTGAAAGGTGTGACTCCTGTGCAAGATGTTTACAATCGTTTGTGAAATTATAGTTTTTCATTAATTTGTAAGCTATTGTTATAAATATCACTATATTTTTGGAACATATAAAGTTGCAACTTTGTCAGTGTTTTTTGAATGAATTGAATACTTTTTTAATAAAATTTAAATATATATTGTGTGTGTGTGTGTGTGTGTGTATTCCTAGAAGGAAAATTGTAAAAGGTGATTTTCAAATATTTTTCATATTTTTTTCTGAATATAGGTATTCTAAAGCCATTTGTTTCAATATATTTTCCTTTCCTTTCCTTTCTTTCCTTTTTCCTTTTTCTCCTTCATCCCTTCCTGCCTCTTCAAAAAATTTATCATATTTTTTAAAAGGATCAAGTTTCATTTCAATCAAGGAAAACTAAATTTTGAGAATAAGTATAAGATGCAATTTGAAAACATGTTTTCAAATCACTGCAGAGCTACAAATGCAACAAGACAGAAAACCACAAAGAGAAAGAGGACGGGTAGAGAGGGAAGTCTACATTTGTGTAAAACTAGGGGTAAAATAACCTTCTATACTATTGCTGTCACTATTTTGGTAAACCTCTCACTTGCACCTGAACTTATTTCTAATAAATTCAACTTTCCACTACCAGGACAGAGATTCCAAGCTAAAACTCCTGATTTAAATTTCAGTAATTTTTTGCTCTCATAAAAAAATGTTTGAATTTCAGACCCTTTGAAAAATGGATTGTGGAGACTATATAATCAGAAAAAGCAAATATCACCCATGAAATTATGTAATATTCAGTCGTCTCTTCCCCACTGTGCTCGGAATTTGGCTGGCTCTTTGGCAATCCTCATGCCCAGTTTCATTCTCTCACATAAAATAAACTAAATTATTGAAGACTCTCTCTTCCACTAATTCTGCCAGTGGAAACAACAGATAACTTGCACTTCAGAAACCAGATTGTAAGTGCTGGGTAGGCTCCACACTAGTGTGACCTTGACAGTTACTTTAATTTCCATGCACTTCAATATTTGCACCAATTTGAAGAATTATGTAAATGATTATAATAATTAATAATACCCATCTGTCATCATCTAGCTAAATTGAAATAATATTAAAGAATATTTTATATTTGCATTTTATTTTAAAATGCTAACAAATGTAGCTTATTAATTTTATTATTGTTTTTTATGTACATCATCTCAAATTTGCTGTATTTCCATTGGGTATTTATGGATATTTTACATAAAGCTAAGCATTTTATACCTGTAATCGGACCAATATGGACTAGCTCCTCGTCTCATTGTCTCAAATGACTGACACTTGTTTTACCCATTGTTTACAGAAAAAAAGAACCTCCTTCATTTTCAATGATATGTTTTAATTCTTCAGTACCAACAAAGTAATCCCATGATCTCTCAAAAATGATGCAGTTCTGGGTTTATTCATATTTATGCTAATTTGATATAGAGAAGGGCTAATTAACAAGTTAACACACAGAAATGATATTATTGGGTTATGTGATACCAGACAATCATGCCAGGAAAGGTCCTATGGGAATAAAATTGGCCAGAGAGTTTTAATTTGAGTGGGACCAGCAGTTGGCATAATGGCTATGTCACTGGACTCCCTCGTAGTCAACCACAGTTCAAGTCCTGGACCTGGTGGTTTAAACTCATGTTGGGTGTGCTTGTGTGTCCAAGAGGATAATGGAGGAGAAGGGATTATAGTGTGGCCATCCCCTCCTCCCCCCACCCCGGGAGGTGATTTATCACTTTCTGTCTCTCTCTCTCTCTCTCTCTGTTTTTCTGGTGAGCACATGTGCCCTATAGCAAAAAAAAAAAAACAAAACCAAAAAAACCCTCCAAAACAAGAAGAATTTTAATTCGAGGAAAGGAGGTTTCAGGCCCAACATGCTTCACATTGGCAGAAGAAACTGGAGGGAGAGAGGGATTCCAGGATGAAGAGGAATATGGATGCTGAATTTGAGAGTAGCAAAGAGAATGGAAATGGTGCTGAAAACAAACCTCTCTACCCAGTCGTCATATTTAAGTCAATCAAAGTGGGTCAATGCAGCTTGCTCTTCCAGAAGGCTCCATATCAAATATGTGGAAAGAGATAAAAATAATTAAACAAACCAGAGAAATATATAAAAATAGGATAGCAGAGTACCTAAAGACTGTTACTCAATAGTATGTCTATTTCCTTGTGAGGATTTCCTTAAAGAGAAAAAGAGAAGTTTAAGATAATTCAGATTCTGCTCCTTCTGGCCCAACACCCAGCAAAAAGTCAGAAGGTAGGAAGTAATTTATAATCCATCAGATGACCAGTAACCACCACCTCAGAGGCACGAGAAATATGAGAAATCAAGAAAGTCTCTCTCTCCCAAGGGGAAAGAATGGCACTTCATCATCCTCAGGGAGTACAATGGAACTCCTGGAAATGTCAAATAGAGATTTTAGGATATTCATAGTGACAAAGCTAACAGGAATGCAAGAGAAGCGAGACAATGAACTCCAGAAGATGCAGGAGAAAAGAGACAATGAGTTCCAGGAGGTGAGGAAGTTCTTTCACAATCTGAAAGAGGAATTACACACCATAAAAAAAGAATGAAACGGAACTATTAGAGAGGAAGGCTATAATACAGAAAATCAAAACCTCCCTTGGAAGAATTAAAAACATATTAGATCATCCAGAAGATCAAATCTCAGATGTAGAAGATAGAACCTCTGACCTAGAAAAATTCACCCAAAAGACTGAGAAAATAACCCCCCCAAAATGAGAATAATATACAAGTAATCGTAGATACTATTAGACATGCCAACATCCAGATAATCAGTATCCCAGAGGTGAAGAAACTAACAAGGGTGCTTATAATCTATTCCATGAAATCCTGGAAGAAAACTTTCCAAACTTAGAGAGCATTCAAATATCCAGACCCAAGATATACAAAGGATCCCACAGAGAATCAGCCCAAGATGATCTTCTCCAAGGCACATCATAGCCAGATTGACCAAAACCACAGAGATAAGACACTAAAATTGGCAAGAGAAAAACGTCAAGTTACTTTCAAAGGATATCCCATCAGGCTAACATCAGACCTCTTGTCAGAAACAATGTAAGCAAGGAAAGAATGGGAAAATGTATTCAAAGCATTAAGTGAAAAACAATTTCAACCAAACCACCTCTTCGACGTAAGGTTTTATTTCAGCGACATAAGATTATTATTTCAGAACCAAGGTAAGAACTTTAACATCTGCCATCCTTTGCTTTATTTTATTTTTCCCTATCTCAACACTCTACACTAGATAGGTATTTACATATTTTTTGGAATTTATGTCGTTAGCTGAGAAGGAAACATTAGATTGATGAAAATATTGATAGGGTTTGGAATATTCTCTTTAACAAACTCTGCTTTTAAGTTAAATATTCAAGATTTATTTTAAACCTCCAAGCCTCACCTCCTCACTCTCCCTCCCTCCGGCCTTCATTGAACTCTTTTTCCCTTCCCTTCTCTCCATCCTTTCCTTTTTCTTCTCCAATGCTCCTCTTCATTTCTTTTTTTTTTTTGTTTCTTCTTTTTTTTTCTTCTTTTCTTTTCTCCTTTCCTTCCTCCTCTCCCCTACTTCTCCCTCCCCCTCTTTCTCTCTCATCCTCTCCCTCTCTTCCTTATCTCTTGTTTCCCTACTGGAAATTTTGTCTTCCTTCACATGAAATTTCACAGTTGCTCTGCATATAATCTGTACATGATGACTGCCTGGCTCACTTTCTGTTTCTTTAGATCATCTTCCTCTTTTCACAGTAGCACCTGATTGAAGGGAAAAGTACTTAGTTGGGACAAAACAATGAAAAGATTTATGTGGGTCTATAATTATGAAATTGAATAGAGGTGATGTCTGTGGGTTAATATGAAATGGCTAATCTTATTCACTAATGGAATAGTTTAATCCTCACATAGAATTCTATTAAAAATAAGATATCATAGCTTGTATTAATAAGACAAATGAACTTCCCTTTTCATGCTTTCCAAGCTGCATGTTCATTTTTCATTATCAGTGTTTTTAAAGTTTTCATTAGCTAAATAGCTCTATTTTATTTGTTGAGCTCAAGAGTCAATCACTGTAGAGTCTCTTGACATTTCTTAATAGAGACAGTTGAGATCTTTTTTTGTAATTAATAAAAAGGAAGTATTTGTTTGTTAAAGGGAATTTCTGGTGTTTGAGTTTGGTTACTATAGGATCCTTTAAGGCAGATAATACATCTTTGTTAAATTGGCTCAGTAAGTAGAAGCAAAATTTTAGTTTCTCACAAATCCATTGAAGATGAAAAATGATACATTTTTCTAATGGATATAAACTTCCTTCCCTGCCAATCTCTATCCTCCTACCCAGTGACTATAGAATTTTCAAATTTTTATTAAAATATTTTGTTGTGTAATTCATATTATAAAAAAATTATAAATGGATTTCTTTTTGACCCAAAATAAACTAGTACTTTGATTATATTTTTTTCATAAACTTTGAAGTCCCCCTATAGTTATATAACAGAAATAGTAGTCTTGTTTCTCAAATAAGAGTTACTGGGACCAGCAGATAGCGTAGTTATGTCACTGGACTCCTACATAGTCAACCATGGTTCAAGTCCTGGACTAGGTGGCTTAAAACTCATGCCTGGTTTTGTGCATGTGTGCCCAAAATCCCAAGAAGAGAATGAAGGAGAAGAGATTGTGGCATCACCATACCCCCTGGGAGTGATTTTTCCTTTTCATGATTACTGTCTCTGTCTCTCTGGCAAGCACACATGCCTTATAGCAAAAAAAAAAAAAAAAAAAAAATCTTATAAGTGAACATTTGGGTAGCTTTCTAATGGACTTTTTCTTTTTTTGAGAACATTTCCTTTATTATCAATTAGGTGGAGTGTTTTAGTTTTGGGTGGGCATGTAGGGCATGTAGTGGAGTCCCCAAAGGTTTTCTTCTGTCGTATTCCCTGGCAGTGGTGACTGTGAGTGCCTCAATACTCTAGACTTTGAGTGGTAGTGGTAAGTAGTGGTGCTGTTTTGTTGGATGCAGGGATCACCAAGTGAGCCATTTGGCTGTAGGAAATGTTTGGACTGGATGTGTTTGTTGGCTTGCAGGTTTAGGGAGCTTGTTGACCTATGCATTGTAAAGACGGCAGTCACCAAGATGGCAGGGTTGAAGGTAACAGCCCAGAAATTTTGGCAAGTCCTTGCTCTCTGGAATGATCAGGAACCGTTCTGTGTCTGCAATGGGTACTGGGCTCAGCATTAGTCAGAAGCAAATGTTAGCTGAGTCTAGAAAGTTTCCACAGTGGGGTAAGGCCTGTGTGCTCAAACCACAGTGCATGTCAACCTTGACACCTGTCAGTAGCAAAGATATGCAGTACATACAGGGGTACTACAGAAGGCGGAGGTCTTTTCTTTTTTTTTTTTTTTTTGGAGAGTTTTTGCTATAGGTCGCGG
>NW_006159585.1:3478511-3494016 GCF_000334495.1 Tupaia belangeri chinensis | reverse complement strand
CCAGCGTGAGTTTTAAGCCACCAGGTCCGGGATGCAAACCGCGGTCGACTACGTGGGAGTCCAGCAACATAGCCATTAAGCTAACTGCTGGTTCCCGCGGAGGCCTTTCATTTGGAGCTTCTGTGTGAGCTGAGATGCGTATCTCTAATCTCTTCCTCTGTCTCTTTATGGCTGTCTTCTTTCTATGAATCTCTATTCTTGACAGTCGTCATGCTGGGTAAGGGACCACCCTAATCCAACATGACCTCTTTGCAACTTGGTTAATCAGCAAAGGCTCTGTTTCCAAATAAGAAACATTGGTAGGTACTGAGTGTTAGGATTTCAACTAATCTCTTTGGAGACATAATCCAACCTGAAAAACCTCTTTGAAGTCAGGAAACTCCTGTGTGGAACAAAGTAGCAATGTGAGCCTCACTGATTTTACTTAGAGCCTTGAAACTTTTTTCCCCACCACAATGTACTTTAAGAAATACTTTTATCACCGTCATTTGGCATTAATGAATGTACAGAAATGGAACAAAAATTTTACAAATCACCCTTCTTAAGTGAAAATTGATTTGATATCATATAGTCTAATCTAGTCTATTTTCTCATGAACATATTGCAATACTAAATTGATTTTAAAATCCATTAATGGGTCATAACAGTTTTAAAAACAGTTCTCTAACATAGGTACACAAATCATTAGAAGGACATGGCTCTATAATTGCCCTCTCTTAATGATACATGTCCATGAGAGATAGCGGGATCATAGGAAGCCAAAGATTTTAGCCCCTTTAATACCATGCTTACTATGAAAAAGAAAAAAAAGATATATTTGGCACTCCAGTGCCATTATAAGAAGCAGACTTGCCACAGTAGGGAATTAACTGAATATCTTTGAGTCTCCTTGTCTTCACTTTCCTGAAAATGTGAAATTCCCTGAGACATTTTCCTTGTGAGGATTTAATTGTTCTTGACGTTTAAAAGCAAAGACTTTTAGCTCTTTTTTCTGCTCTGATAGATTTTCATCATGTCTCAACCTGATTAACTAGATCATTTTAAAGTCATCCATATTAATAGACCTTTTCTTGCAGGTGAAGTCATTATGACTTGACACAGGCCACATGCTTTTATGAAATTTTAATTTTCTATTATTCTTTCTACAGGTAGAAAACATGTGTCCCCTTTGAGGGATGTGTATTTTGGTAAAAGCAAGGAAAATTTGTTGTAAGACACGAATGTACAGGTCTTCATGACGTGTATTTGGCCACGTGTGTGTATATGTGTATGTATGAAACTTCTTTAGTCTGTGTAGTTCCCTATTAGTGCATGTAATTACCTTTATTATCTGTCTGTATCTCTTTAGCTATCTGTATACATTAAACCCAGACTTCCCAAGACCATAGGAGGTGTGGGGTACAAATAAGGGTCAGGTTATTTTTAATAAATAGCATTTCACTGAATCTTATTTCATCTACTAGTGCAGCTTTGCTGCCTTTTTAAATCTTAGCAAACATTTCAGAGATTTCTGGAGTGACTTTTAAAAAATTATTTATTAAATTTAGTTATTAATTCATTTATTATTTTAATTTGATCAGAGAAAGACAGACACACATAGAAAAGGAAAGTGAGAAAGCAAGCCATCAGGTCTGGAACTCGAACTGTGGTCGGCCATGTGGGAATGTCCAACACCTTAACCACCACGCCACCTGCTTGTCCCTCTGGAGTGACTTTTGAAAATGTCTTCCTTTACTTTACTCATCCTGTTTGGTGAAACTGAACTTCTTCCACACCACTGCCTGAGTCTTCCCAGGAGTCTGCTGCCGCTGCTCAGTGTAGGTCCTTCCACTCCTCCCTGTCCAACGCCTTCAGGCCTTCAGCCCTCACTAGAGAACGCCAATGTTGCTAACACACTGTGTTTATGCAAGAGTAGGAAAGACAGTATTTTTTTTTTCCTATGGGCACAGACATCCATGCCTTTTGATTAGTCACATGATACTGCACAAAGCATCTACAAACATTCCTTTTTTAAAAGATATTTTCCTCTGTAATACTAAATTAATAGACCTAATTGAAATATATGTGAATGATAGACATGATGTGGTAAGCAAACAAACAAAAAACTGTATTATTCTTGAATCAAAGTTTTCTCTGATATCCATTCCCTTCTCACTAGTATGAGAGATATTTTGAGAAATGTCTAAATGCAGCTATTGACACAATTTAGAGTGGAACTGGCATATCCATCTCTGTATAAATGTTTGCTTCTCTGTCTCTATCCCAAGAAGAGCAGTGTCCTATTTATCTCTGCATTGTCAGTTGTGTGTCTGGTACATAGAAGTTACATAATTCCATTTGATTATTTCAGTAAATCCCCTCTGTACTAGTTAGTAGAAATTACATTCATTAACTCTTACTAGTTAATTCAGAAGACAAAGCTTTCTTTCTTTTTTTTTTTTTTTTTTGGAGAAGTTTTTGCTATAGGGCACGTGCGCTTGCCAGACAGACAGAGAGAGACAGAGAGACAGAAAGCAAGAAATAACCCCTCAGGGGGGATGGCCATGCTGCAATCCCTTCTCTTCTGTTCTCCTCTTGGGATCTTGGGCACACACGCACACGCGCCTGGCGTGAGTTTTAAGCCACAGGGTCCGGGACGTGAACCGCGGTCGACTACATGGGAGTCCAGCGACATAGCCATTATGCTAACTGCTGATCCCAAGACAACTCTTTCTTCAACTGTACAAATTCATTCACAGTATGTGAAAATGGGAATATTACTGGCTACATGAAAAGAGGTCCTTCTTTTACATTTCTGCTACCTATTTCCTGTGTGAATTTGGGAACATGTACTTCCTGTCTCAAGAAACATGAAGGCCTCTTTATCTTTGTTGTCAAATGAAGGAGGTAGATAAAATAATCTGTGAAGTGTATTCCAACTCTATCATTCAGTGACTCTATATTGTTTTTATATCTGGCATTTCCTTCTTGAAGATTTCCTAGAACTTATTCGACCTGTGTTAAAATTTGCTGCTCTTAAATATTCAGACCTGTAAGGTCCACAGCAGAAGCCATTTAAGTTTATAAAATTTGACTACCAAATTTGTGTCTAACTCTTTAAATTCATCTAAATAAAAAAGGATGTGGATGCTGGGACCAGCAGTTGGAGTAATGGCTATGTCACTGGACTCCCATGTAGTCGACTGCAGTTTGAGTCCTGGACCCGGCGGCTTAAACTCATGCCAGGCGTGTGTGTGCATGCCCAAGATCCCGAGAGGAGAATGGAGGGGAAGGGATTGCAGCGTGGCCATCCCCCCTGGGGGGTGATTTCTTGCTTTCTGTCTCTCTGCCTCTTTCTGTCTTTCTGGTGAGCACTTGTGCCCTGTAGCAAAAATCCTTTCCAAAAAAACAAGAAAGAAAGAAAAGAAAAGGATGTGAATGCTAGCAAACCTTTCTTGAATCCCTTTTATTTCTATTTCTACAAATACAGGGTTAGGTCTGTAGTGGGTTTGGGGCTAAAGCTTTTGAAAGTGAATTTGATGTGTCAAACTTTGAAAATTCCTATTATGACAACTTCCTCTTTTTGTGCTTACTCCCCTCCCCAGAGTCAGTATTTCATCCAGAGGCCACCAGGAGCTCCTTGACTCATGGCCCTTCCAAGTCCATCAGTCCTCCTAAGCTTTTCTCTCTCTCGCTCCTTGATATTCTTTTCTCCTTTCTGGCTCCTTCCAGTGTCTGCCCACACTCATCCTGTATATTTCCTTTGGCAACTTCCTTATTTTATCATCTTCAACTCTGAGAGAAGTTCATTGTCTTTCTCGTTCTTTATCCATCCTATGTTGATTTTCCTTGCCTGTGTTGGGAACATTCAAAATCTTCCTGTTTACTGAGTCATCAAAAAAGTCATAATGCATTTTTGCATATAAAAATGCATCGTGACTTTTACCTTCCCCTTTTCTTGAATACAGGAGTCAGGTGTCTGATTCAGAGGAAAATTTCTGCCGTCACAAAGGACAGTTCCCCACGATCAATTCCCTGCATCTCTGTTGTCTCCTCTGTTCTCTTTTCTCGTGCGATTCTCTTCTCAGGCTGACTGAGAGCCACCAGAACATTCCGCTCACTCTCTGTGATGTGTTTATGCATGATGTCCCCTATACTCGCAGTAAATGCTCACACCCACCCACATATTCATATATATATAGACACACACCACACACACACATAGATACACACCATAGCCCACACAAATACACACAGAGATACACACTGCACCACACACCAACTCCCAGCCCTGTACTCACACATTCCTCACAAACACAACTCAGACACACATATGTACATACTCCCATGTACTTATCAACACATGTAAATGCACACACACATACACAAGCAGTTAACTTAGCACATGCACATATACCACATCTCTATGTATACTCACATACCCATCCATATGCACCTGCAAGTAAACACGCATATCTATAAACACTCTTACAAACATACCCAAGTCTGCCTCTAACCTACCTACCTACACACACACACACACACACACTCACACTCACACACACACAGATGTGCATATGCCTCCCCCAACACATATAAACATGCACCCATGTGCACTTGCACACAGAGATACACTCATATTATACACAAAACATTCATTCTTAGATTCAAGCATCCTGTGACCACATGCACACCTATATTTAATCACACACACCTTACATTCCTCTACTGAAATACACCCCTACACTCACACACAATCTTAAAACCATGCCTACTCACACAATACACACACACACATGACTTCTCCCACAAACTCATACATGTTTATGTAGACAGACTCAATCACAAACATAGACACTCTCCCACACATTTACCTATACACACATGCACATGCATGTAGACATTCTCACACATGCATCCAGAAATTCACAACCAACATTGACTCTCTCATAAAAATCAAAAAGTTAAATACAGTATCAAACCAAAATGCACACAAACTACAGAATCATGTTTGATAGCAACATAACAGAACTCTATTTTTTTTAATATGAAATATAAACACGTTCTTAAGGAAACATTCTATAAAGTAAGAAGAGAGTAATAAATAAAGAAGTAAAAATGAAAGTACCACATAAAAATCCTACAGAATTTTAGTAAAGCAACACAGAGAAAAAAATTAGCCACTTTATAAAATACTATTTTTATAAAATGGTGCAAAAGAGAAAAAACTTAAACTTAAAATCGAATATAATACATTAAAAAAGCATATTAAACCAGAAAAATACTACAGGAAGAAAGCAATAAAAATAGTAGAAACTAACAATTAAACACTGATATCTAATTTACAAATTTAAAAGCTTGTTCCTTAAAAATGAATAAATTATAATTTCTATAACATAAGTACATAAAAATACATTATCTGTAAAATAGCAAATTGATTTTAAAAATAATTTTATATAATTATGCATTGTAATTAAATACATGGTTTCAAATAAAATATTAACTATAGAAAAACTTAAAAATATTGAAAACCTAAAGGACCAATTTATTGATGAAGGAATCTAAATAATATTTTTGGAAACTCAACTAATATGAAAGCTAATATTCTCATTAATTTAGCCACTTGATTCTTATCAATTTGGTTAAGTTTTCAAACAAATCCTAATTTACATTTTAACCAAAGTTAAGAAGTTCTATAAGCTATTTTAGAAAAAAAAAAAAAAATCATTGTAGTATATGATGTGTAATTACACACAAAAGGTATTCCCTTGAAATAATGCAGTTGATTAAAAAAATGTATTTTAAAGAGCTTCTAAAATACGTTTTCTTTTATTTATTTATTTATTTATTTTCGTTTTCTTTCATTTTTAAAGTCTTTGAAATTAGAGTGAACTTACAATGGTATTTTACAAGCTTATCACCACAATTAGGATATAGTTGTTACTTCCTCTTTATTTGAAAACTTAGCTCTTCGTTCGTCATCATTTCAGATGATTCATGTGTAATTTCATACCATGCATCTTGATTTTGATTATTTTTTCTATTGTCCTTATAAAAATAGTTCATTTTGATTCAACAGTGAAATTAAAATTCTATGTAAAAAGGCATGGAAACAGAGCAATGAGGTATACATTTGATAATCATGAAGAAAACAGCTATTGCTAGGAATGACCATTACCAGTGAAACTTGGAGAATTGGGTCTGCAATTTAGAACAAAACCTTATAAGTAATCTAAGATAGGTTTTGAATAAACACAGTATCAGCAATACTCATGATGTAGTTTCTTTATTGCTAAATTGGGAATCTATAGTCACAATTGCTTCATTTTGTCCAATTTTTGTTTCTTAGGAATACAGCCCCAATTGTCAGCTGGGCATGGGGCTTCATAGAATAAAAATTACATTTTGCAGCCTCTTTTTAAGACAGGTCTAGAAATCATGTAATCAAGTTATTTCCACATATATAAAAGTAGAATGCTATGTGCAAATTCTAGAAATATTTTTAAAATAATTAATTTTATTTATTTACTCTTATATTATTATTATTATTTTTACCTTACTACAGAGCATGTGTGCTCATCAGAGAAAGAGAGAGAGAAAATGAGAACATAAGCCATGTGTCCAGGATGCAAACAGTGGTTGGCCATGTGGTGTCTGATGCCTTAACTACCACGCCACCTTTTGGCCCCTCTAGAAATATTTTAAATGAGTATGGCTTTCTACTTTTTATGCTGCATTAGATCATGGGATAGAAACCACACGTTAAGACATACATACATAACAAGATACACGGTATCTGGGTCCTTAATAATCATGGTGCCTACTATAGTTTGGTTGTCCTCCATAATTCATGTTTTGAAGCTTGGTTGTATTGTAAAGGTATTAAATGAAAACTTAAACCTTTATGGTGGCCCAGTTGAGGGGTGGGGAGCTTTGTGTGTTGTAAGGTCAGAACTCAGGTGATTGAATCCTGTTGTGTTTATAATAGGGGAAGTTAGATCAGAGCATGTGGAAACATATAGGCAACTATTATGTTGAAGGTCCTGCCTCCCATCCCATCACAGCCTCACCAGAAGTTGGTCATGCCCCTCAGAGTGCCAAACTATGAGCTGAATAAACTTCTATTTCTTTATACCTGTCTCAAATTTTTCTGTTAGCAATGCAAAAACAGGCTGAAAAATGCCATTAAACTGTCTTTGGGCTGCTTTTACAGCATTTCATTTACCTGAGTAAAGTTAATTTATATTTTTGTTTAAGTCATTTTCTTTGGGAGGTGGGAAATTCTGTCACTTCTAAAACAGTATGAATTTGAATTCTTACTGCATCCAAATGCACAAACTCTAGAGTTAAACTTTGCACATTATAAATGTGAAATGCAAAAAGCATGTCATGTTTATTGATTAAGTCAACCTTACTTATTTTTAACTATTCTAGTGATGGACATGGGGTATTATCATATCTCTTCTGATTTCAAATGTACCTTTGAGTAAAGAGCAGACCGTGTTTACTTTCCCAAGAAGTGTTTTTATTTTTTCCTCCAAGTATTCTATTCTGTGTGAGGAAACTCAGTTTTTCTGGCACAACTGTGTGGGTCTTTGCTGGACCCCGTCAATAGATCTCATGTCTCTTGAGTGCTAGTTGGGACAATTAAGACGCTGGAATTACAAAAAAACAAAAATACCTTTATTTAAAATCTCAAAAATATTATCTGTATTATTTTTACGATATTATTCAATATAAATTATATCATTATCATGCTGTCTAATTGAAGCATGCAGAGGTGCGATAAGTTAACTTACTATGGCCATTAAAGAAATTGCTAGAAAAATACATAAGTGTGCTTAAGAAACATACAGGGGGAAAAATGAAGTTTCTTAGTTGTTTCTGATTTGTTTCTGTTTTAAAATTGACAGGTGCCCTTTTCTATCACACTTCGAATGTTGCAAACTGCTTATACGTACAGAATTGAAGATAACAGACTAGACTCTATTGACCTTTCCATGGCTTTAAGTGTGTTGGTTAGAAATGACATCCTTGATACTGTTCTACCAAGAGGCATGTAAACTTCTTGCAGGACTTTAAAGATGGGCCATCTCTGAAGTTGTGATTCATGGCCCTATTCATTCAGCTTGTAAAATGCTAGTTTATGACTTCGAGTTAATGCTTGTTAACATCTTGTAATATAGATTCATGGTCATTCAGTTTTAACCCAAACTCAAATGTAATTGACCCTCAGCGGAGCTTTATTCAAAACATTGTGCTGATTTTAATAGGAAGTGTGCAGACTCAGCAGGGGAAAATGCACAAATATATTTTAAGACATTCTTCTGGAAAAAAAAAAATCAATGCATAACGTGCATGGTGTTAGGTTTCAACCGGACGAATCAATAAATTCTAGATGTACACGGCTTTGTGACTCTTTTGTTAATCCTCAGGAAGAACATAATGCCATCTATTTTTTTCACCTCTTTATAAGTTGTGAAAAATGTTCACATTAATTTAAAATTCCATTACTTAAGTTACTTCTCTAATCCCTGGAGTGTTTTTAAAATTATGAATATACCATTGTGGAAAGAACTCTGATCTTGGAGTCAAAGAATCTTGTTTTCAACCACAGCTCTATCATTAATTTCTTAGACTTAGTAGTCATATACAATGTCAATACCATAAATGTTATTTTGTAGGCTTAATTAATTATTAATCAATATTTGAACAAAAAATGCAAGTTCATTGTACAATCGTCAAAAGATACGGATATTTTCTGAGTAAAATATCAGGCCACTATTCGGTTGGTCAGCTAGATTTTTCTTCTGCAGAGACATGGTTAGAAATTTCTTGTGTATTCCTGTAAAGACATTTTAGATGCATAAAGCACGTGTATAAAACTAAGTATCATCTATTGAGATACATTCATTTTTCTATGATGGAAGGCTATTTGAATTACTTTTTTTTGTTAAAATAACTTTTCATATCCAGTGTTTTATTAGGTGCTTGTTTTTATCCTTTCTCATGTTTTTGTATGAGACTTTTATGTATTATAGGAATTAGACCTTTGTGTTAAAAATATTTCTCCCAGTTTTTCATTTACCTTTTAACTGTACACCTAATGTTTTTATTTTTCATTCAGATATTTACAAAATGCAACCATAGCTATCATCATTGATTTATTGCGTTCAGGTATCTTGTCCTCATTTTAAGGCCTTTCCCTCTTAGGATTTATTTTTATCATTTTGTTTATTTTTTTTTTTCAGTGAGACTTTTGCTATAGGGTGCATGCACTCCCTGGAGAGATAGAGAGAAAGCAAGAAATCACCCCCAAGAGGGGATGGTCATGTCACAATCCCTTTTCCTCCATTCTTCTCTCAGATTTTGGGCGTACACGTGCCCAGACTATTTTAAACCTTCGAGTCTGGGACTTGAACCATGGTCAACTATGTGGGAGTCTAGCAACATTCCATGATACCACCTGCTGATCCCTAGGTATAATTTTTATACTGACATTTTTTTTTTTATTGCCAGAAGGCATGTATGCTTACTAGAGAGAGAGAGAGAGAAAGAGAAAGCACCCTTAAGGGATCATAGTCATAATGTCATAATGCAATCAATCCTTTTTCCTCTATTTTTCAATCCTATCAGGATTCTAGATAAGTTCCCAGAGTGTTTTTTAAGCTACCAAGACTAGGATTCAAATATTGATTGTCTACGTGGGATCCTGATCCTTTAACTACTGTGCTATAAAGTCAGCTTGAAAATTAACATTTTAAAAGACATGTTTATTTTATTTTTACATTTACATAAAAAGAAAATAGAAAGCCTTTTAGTTTATCTATATCGTTCAGTAATTTTCACAAACTGTTTATTAAAATACTTTGGGCAGAGGGCTGGATGGTAACCCTGTGATAAAATGCAAGGCATAACCAATAGAAAGTTTCCAGGTTCACATCCAGACTTCCCTGGATATGTAAGACAAGCACATGCCCATGATTTAGGACTGCCTAAAGTGGGGTTGAATTGCAGCATGAAGTCCCTGGCAGGGGTGCTATATTTCTGTCTGTCTCCCACTTTCTGTGTCTCCTTTACTCAGGGAATAAATAAAAATAATGTGAAAGAAAACTTCTTTTGGTCTCTCTCAGATGTATAATGGTACTTTCCCATTTGAGAGAAATAGATAAGCATATTTAACACAGTGAAACTCTGATAGATAAAGATATCTTAAAGTTGAATTGTTACACTGGCAAAGATCTGGTTCAGCACAAATTTATTTTGTCATAATATGATGCTTCCTTTGTCTCCCCTAAAAATGCATAATGCAAATGTGAGCTATTTATAAAACATCCGAAATATTCTATACTACTCTAAGTTCTTATTTGCAAACAATAGAATGCAGTTTAAGCAGAAACACCTGGCTACTATGGAGACTTTGAATAGTAGTTTTCCGTATTCTACCTTGAGAACATCGAAAATTACCAAAATGTAAGGGAGGTGTCCAAAAGCCCCTACCTTATCCATTAGTTAACTTGATTCTCAACACATGCCCTTGAAATAGGACTTATTAAATATGGTCTCCATTTTACAGATGAAGAAATGGGATCCCAAAGAGGAAGGGAGACGTTAACACTGATGTCATGCACTGTACAATACAGCTCACATTTTCGCATTTAGTCTTTACTAATCAATGAGTGATTTAATTAGCCTCAGAGCATGGAGAATATAATTGTGTCATTCCATGGTTATGTGACTTGTTCATGGTCACAATGCTTGTAAATTACAGAATGAAGATTAAAATTTATGTTACTTGACTGTAGCCAGTACTTATTCCAATACACTAGGTTACCTTAATAAAAATAGAGGATCATAAACCAGGCAGGTAACTTATCTCAGTGTCAGCCTACATCTGAAATGCTATATTCAGATCTCTTACGAATTACTAATTTAAATTTTAAAATATGTATGTAAAAGTACTTGTATATGTTGGCTGAGAAATGGGGAATTAACTTTGTATCAATTATTATTTTTATTTAAAATATTAAATTGTTTCAATATTACACCAATATTATCTTTAAAAAAATTAATACTGTGGTTTGAATGTGTCCCTTTCAAAACTCAGGTGTTGTCAATGAGGTAGAATTGAAAAGTAGGGCTTTTACAAAGTGATGAGGTCATCAGTGCTCTTTCCTTCATAAATGGGTCTAGATGCCCTCTACAAGGGATCAGTGGAAAGATTTCATCTCTTTTTGCCTCTCTGTCGGTTGTCATGTGAAGACACTTCATTCTCCAGAGTACAGAGTGCTCGATATGCCATTGTGAAAGCACACTGGATCCTCACAAGAAAATAAGTCTGCCAGTGCCTTCAGTTTAGACTTTTTAGCCTCTAGAACAGTGAGAAAATTAAATTTCTAATCTTTATAAATTACGCAATACCTTTTTTTTTTTTTTTTGAGGGGTTTTTGCTATAGTGAGGGTGTGCTCACCAGAGACAGACAGACTGAAAGCCAGAAATCACCCTCCAGGGTGAATGGCCATGCCACAATTCCTTCTCCTTCATTCTCCTCTTGGAATCTTGGGCAGCACATGCGTCCGGCGTGAGTTTAAGCCACTGGATCCGGGACTCGAACCATGGTCGACTACATGGGAGTTCAGCGACATAGCCATTACGCTAACTGCTGGTCCCTAAATTATCCAATATCAAGAGTCTTACAGCAGCACAAAATAGACTAATACATCTCATATAGAGACTTCTCTTCAAATAACTTTGGAGATGACTGTATTGAATCAATTACTGATCTTCCAGATAATTTAAATTGTGAAGACATGTGAATATTGACTCTATTATAAGTTGCATCTCTGTGACTCTTTCAAGTTATAGCACATTTATTAAGTTAGAATAGCACTTCAATGTGCACAGGAGAGGTTCAAGGTTAGACCAGAGTATTTTTAAATTTGATACCAGGGCATTTTGATGTGTCTCCTAAGTTGAGACTCTCTGTAAAGTTTCAAAATGCTTGCTTGACTTACCTTGGACAAATTCAGTTGGTAAGAAATGACAATTCAGAGCCTGTCCTTGAAAATGATCTTTCCTCCTTTAGAAGCCTATTTTGTTTTCCTGTTCTCTTTGTATAAACTTATATTCAGTCACAAAAAAATGTGATTTAAAAAAATATTTTTAATGAACATATGCATGAGAGAGAAAAAAAAAGCATACTCCAACAGGACATCATAATCCTTTTTCTCCAATTCTCCATGTGGTCAGATTCAGGGCACCTCATGCATGCACCAGCATGGCAAGCTAATGATGCGATTCACACACTGGTCAGCCATGTGGGATCTGGCTTCCTCTGTGCAGTGTTTAACAGCTACTTTATAGAACTGGCCCAGAATGTTAATTCTTATGATAAGCTTTGAAAACTACTTCAAAACAATAAAATTTATTTATATTATTATTATTAATTTTTGGAGAGGTTTTTGCTATAGGGCATGTGCACTTACCAGAAAGACAGAGAGAGACAGAGAGACAGAAAGTGAGAAATCATCCCCTAGGAGGAATGGCCACACTGCAATCCCTTCTCCTCTATTCTCTTCTTGGGATCTTGGGCACACACGTACACGTGCCTCGTGTGAGTTTAAGCCACCGGGTCCAGGACTTGAGCTGCAGTTGACTACATGGGAGTCTAGCGGCATAGCCTTTACACCAGCTGCTAGTCCCCCAATTTTTTTGTGTGTGTTATCATAATTTAATAATTGGTGTTATTTCCTTTATTTATTCTGTCCTTACTCTGACTGCTTTACCAGATTTCCATGTTTCCATAGTGCCAATTCTACCGTCCACTTTATTCAGAGGCATATCTAAGGTAGTGACTCCTGATAGTGCTCATTATAGAAGCCCAGTAACTACTCTATGCTTCTGAACTTTCTCTCTTCTCTTTGGGTCTTCTCTGCTAAGAAGGGAGATTTTGCTAGAGAGCTCCATAAACTTGCACTCTGCTAAGCCTTTGTTCTTTTAGGATGCTGGGACCATCCTGTTGTGTCCTAATAGGGCAGCCTGCTGCAGTGTCTTCTGGCTCAACTTTGAGTTAACGTAGAGACTCCATTATCATAGATTTGGTTTGTATTGCTTCTCCGTCAGCATCAAGACTTGTAGGAAAGTTCGATCAGTTATGCAGATATACTTATCAAAAATAGATAAGGGAGAAGTTGAAAGAGAGAAATATTTTGAAAATCTACACCAGGAGTTTCTCATGTACCTGTTACAATAGATTTAAGTTTTTAAAAAAGGTTATTTGGCTTGTTCTGGACAATTTAAGTTCGTGAGCTTGCAATGTTCTTTGAAACAAAAAACTGCATTAATGCAACTAAATGTCCAGTAGAATATTGTGTTAATATTCCTTATTAAAATATACTAAGTATACATCAATTTGATTACATAAAGCCTTTAAAGATTATTTTTTTTTCAGGATCTTCCTCTAAATCTTCTGTTTATTTTGGATAGCTTTTAACATTAGCATCTAGCAATGAGGCTTTGGATTAACTTTTCAAACCAATAACAACTATTTATTTACTAAATAATATGATCTAATTTTTTTAGGTATTTTTTTATTGTTGTTTGTTTGCTTGCCATAAAGAATGTGCACTTTTGAGAGACAGAAAGTAAGAAATAAAACCCTAGGGGAATAGCCAGCCACTTGAGTTACGGTCAGCCATGTGGAAATCCAGTGCTTTAACCATCACACCATCTGCTGGCTCCCTAATTTATCTTAATAATATGGCATTGTTTTAAATTAAAAATGATTTTTAGAGCAGTTTTGTATTTACAAAAATGTGAGTAGATAGTACAAGTGAATTTTATTTATTTATTTAAACTTTTTAAAAAAATTTTTAAAAATAGAACACGTGTGTGTGCTTGTTGGAGAAAGACAGAGACGGAGAAAGGAAAATTCAGAAATCATCCCCTAGAGGGGTTGCCCATGCTGCAGTCCCTTCTCTTCCATTCTCCTGCTGGTATTTTGGGCATGCATGCACACACACTCCACCCAATGTGAGTTTTAACCCTCTAGGTCCAGGACTCAAACCATGAAGTCAGCCATTTGAGAGTCCAGTGCACCATGCCACCTGCTCATTTCAAATTTTATTTTTCATTGGTGCAATAATTTTGTTACCTTTTAGATTCTATTTCTCATTGAACATTGCATTCTTCTATGTGCTATGCCAGTATAGGACACAAGTGTATAATACTAAACCAAAAAATGGTTCTACTTCATTTTATCTTAGGTCTGTATTCATCCTTGTCATGTCAGCATCACCATCATCATTGTTATCATCATGTTGTCATCAACTTTTACCTCAGAAATCTGTGATAAAACTGAGTTTGTTTTTTTCTGCCTTTTATACACAGAATACACAGACAAGTGCTTTATTTGTATGGCTTGTAGTAACTATCTTGATGATTCAAACAAGCGATATTTTAAAAATGAATATTCTCCCTAATTAAAAAAATGAAAAAAAAAATAACCTCAGTGAATTGATACTATGTTTTAGTATCAATTTAACCCCCTAAAGAAAGACTAGGGAACGGATCCAACAGATGGCATAGCTACAGCTGTTTGACTATTGCGACCAAACACCATCACCACAGTGAGCTGTTCCTTCTGAGGTCTCCATGTGACCAACTAGCCAAACAGATTCCACAAACAGAAACCAAAGAACTAGTTACATAGTAATCTCTAAATCTCTGATTGTCAAACATAGAAAATAAAGACTCCAAGAACATACTGTATAAAAAGACCATTAACTGACTGATAATCCCTGTCATCATATAATAGTTTTATTATTAGAGATTTTTTATTTCTATCTAATGATATTGAATTTACATTTGGCTTTAGATTATCAAGTGTAAGTGCATGTAAGTCTAATTTATTTAATTGCCATTGAATTGACAGGCCATTAATTGAAATGGGTTACTTCAGTACATAGTTTCTCACAAAGGGAGGGAACAATAGGTGGCTGAGGAGTTAAGCTGAGTAAAGAAGGAACCAGTCTTTTTTTTTTTTTTCCCAGAGAGATTTTTGGTATAGGGTATGCGTGCTCACCAGAGACACAAAGAGAGGAAGAGAGAAAGTGAGAAATAACTCCCCAGAGGAGATAGCCATGCTGCAATCCCTTCTCCTCAATTCTCTTCTCAGGATTTTGGGCATGCACACACATGCACCCAGCATGAGTTTCAAGCCACTAGGTCTAAGACTCAAACCATGGTTAACTATGTGGGAGTCCAGAATCTTAACCACTACATTACCTGTTGGCCCCTGAAGGACCCAATCTTGACCTTACTACAAAAGTTCAGCAGCAGCGAGGGCCAGACTATGAAACAACATGGAAGAATGACAATATATTCCTAATAGACACTTTGGTCAATAAGCAGAAGTGCAGCTCAATTAAAAATGAAGAGACATGATTAAAGGAGTATTTAGAAACTTCAAAATTTTATTAACTTTATCCCCATATTTATGTGCATTAATCTTTTACTTAATCAAAT